>NC_143518.1:64684066-64984066 GCF_031878675.1 Megascapheus bottae
CAAGGGCCTTTTACCCAACCTATCACAATGCCCATCTTTCAACAAAACATCTCAAGGCATACTAAAGGTAAAAACAGTGAGTACACTGAAAATAAACCAGAACTAGAGTGAGGAATGGCAGGTGTATTCGATTTATAAGACCAGATATTTAAAAAAAAACAATTAGTATGCTAAAAACGTTGATGGAAAAAGTAGACAGCAGGAAAGAACAGATGAAAAGTAAGCAGGAAGGTGGAAATTCTAGGAAAGAATGAAAAACAAATTCTAGTTATGGAAAATACCTTCACAGAACTAAAGAACACCTTTGATGATGGGCCCACGAGTAGACTGGACAGAGCTGAGGAAAAAAATCTCCACACTTGAAAATGCATCAGAAACTTTCACAGTGGGACGGAAAGGTCACCAAGGCTCAACGAAATACAGTAGAATACTCAAGAACAGAAGGACAGCAGGGGGTGGGGAGGCGAGGCAGGCATGCAATGGGAATACCACCACAAGACCAGAGAGAGAGAGGAACAGAACTAGAATGACTAGATACTTCCCCAATTAAGTCAAACACCCAACTACAGACGCAGGAAGGTTGAGGAGTTTCAGAAAGATGTCAGAAAAACTATGTGTTGGCATATCACATCAACATTCAGAGAATCAGAGATAAAGGATTTAGAGAGAAGATGAAAACACAATGCCTGCAGAGGACCAAAGTTCAGAATTCTATCTTAAATTGGGCGTGGTAGTATACAGCTATGACCCCAGCACCTGAAAAGCTTAAGCCAAAGTATCTCAAACCCAAGGGAGCTTTGACTATGTTACGTGAAACTCAATCTTAAACAGACAAGGAGCAAGGAAAGAAAAGGATATTTGATTTCACCATTTTCTTCCAAACCTAAGAACTAGTAAGCTCCCTTGAAAACAGAAGGTGAGGCAAAAAGAAAACCAACTTAGATTTTTAATCTTAAAAAATGGAGATTTCAAGTCAACACAGGATTTCCTTGAGAATCGGTGACAATAATGAACGGCAGAGAGACCATCACCAACACAGCCAGTGTGACAGCAACTTTTGCAAACCAGAACAATGTGAGGCTCTGCCAGCTTACAGTTAGCAGGCTCTGAGAACTAGGCCAGGACCACCCCCCCTCTAGCCTGCCTCCCCCCATCCCATTCCCCCCACCCCCAGGAAGAGAGCGTACTGCAGAGTCCTGCGAGAGCCTCAGCCCCTGGGCTTCTGCCTGACCTGCTTTCCCTACCGAATTTGCCACCCTGCTGAAAATCAGCCAGCACAACTCAGAGCCATACCCTGCTCATTTCCGTCACAGCACACAGTTTTCCAAGAGCAAAGGGGTTGGAGGAAAACCAAACTAAGTGAGGGGAAAAGAGATTCAGCAACATGGGCTCCCCTAATCGGCACCTCTGAAATGTGCATGCGTCCCTGAGTGCACGAAGACCATTCCTTTGTGCTGCTCTGAAACCCAGAGCGCATTAAGAGAAGAACACGGTGCCATGCTCTGTCACACCCCTGTCTTCACCCTGTCGGAATGCTATTAGCATTAACAGGAGATTTTATTACCCCTCAACCTGTGTGTAAAAACCAAGTGCTCTAAAAAGTATTATTTGGTTGACATTTATCACGAGGACTATTAAAACAACATATAAAAATGTCAGTGTTTCATCTGAATACCTCCCTGCACCCAAACTGGCTGTGAACAATTCCAGTTTGCTCCATCTATTAGCAGAACGTGCACTCTTGCCTGATTAGACTGTCTTATTCTTCCTGAGGGAACGCTGGAGCCAAGCTGTCATTCCATCTAAAACACTGGTGCTGGAAGGACTCGCCTTCATCACGGCCTGAGTGCCTCCTGCGGAACCCGAGTGCAGCAGCCCCCGTTCCTGGTTGCTGGGGTAGCATCTGTTCTTTACTCACAGATACGACTTTGTGGGCAACCTTTGCTTACCCTGTCAGCCCTCCTTGTCCCTCTGAACCCAGAATTCTTTCTGCGATGGTTCGTGACCGAAGCCCCTCCCCACCTCCAACAGTGGAGAATTACCCCAACCACAGAGGAGGCACTTGGCACATAATGCTTCCACTACCCATGCGAGGACCACGACCGCCTCCAGCAGGCAGAGCACAGGACTCACCTCCCCATCCTTTCCTCTCACCTTCACCGTACTTCCAATCCCGACCTATCAGGGAGGGCGCCTGGGCCACTACAGGGGTGAGGCAGATGCTGGCAGGGGGAGTGAGAAGTAGGTTAGCGGCAGTCTGGGCCTCTAGAGAACTCTGGAATCTTTCTAGGTTCCCTGACCCGTTCCTAGGTCTGTAACACATGCTATCTGTCTCCTCTCCCCTGATTTATAAGCGCCTGTAGGACAAGAACCGTGATGTGCACGGCAATCCTTGTCTCTCGTGGCACTCAACAAAACCCAAGGCTCTTAAACAAGTTTTCCTTGAGTTGCAGGCAATTAACTGTAAGTGGATACTAATGGCCATGGTGATAAACTGAAATTCAACCAAGTGTTCCTACAAAAAAATTAATGCACCGGCCACCATTCATCATTCTAGTCACTTACAGGCTGATTTGCTTTCTGAAGCAGTCTCTGTCTCCAGCACTAAAGACCCCTTCTATAGAGTGCGGCTTTCCACTGACCCGATAGGAATCATCTGTCTTGGAAAAATAAGGAGGTGAAAGGGGGAGGGGTGATGTCAGAGTCTGCCTCACTGAGGGAGGGGCAGCAGCAGGAAACCCTCCTTTCTTCCAGCTCTCCCCTCATGCTTCTCTTTGCCCTGGCTCCAAGACCTCTCCTATTTCCCATCTCTGCTCTGCCTTCCTCCAGTCCTGCACCCCTGCTGATCCAAACTGCTCAATTCCAGTGCTAACAGAGGCCCACGGCAACAGAGACAGAATCTCCTCTAGGGTAAAAAAAAAAATCAGGGGTGACGCGGGGGCAAAAGAAGTCTCTCCACTGCTGCTATGGGTTGAGACACAGCACATGTGGAGATCCTGAGATTGCTGGGGCCCTGCAAAGACAGGGGTGGGGAAGGAGTCCAGATGAAAACGAACAGATCCATCTGACATGCCACCAAGCACCAAGGACAGCCTGCTGTCACCAAGGGCAAAGTAGGGGGCACCCCACTGCCAAACTCCAGAATGGGGGGGGACAAATGTCCACTGTCCTTTAACCCCTGGTTCATGGGTCTTCACTACTGCAGTCTAGGAACGCTCTGTCATCAAGACCTAGGGTTTCTCGAATCTCTGCTGTCCAGATCAAGCCTCAGCAGTGAGAATGCTGCTGATTTCAGGGCTTACTGTACTGTGAGTTGTCTCATTTTTGTTTTCAAAAACCAAAGGTTCTATGGCTGTTTTGTTGGTCCCCTGTGGTCTGGGAGCTGCACGTAGCACCCCACATTTAGGGACGAGAGCCATGGTCAGGAGCATGAGTTCTGCAGGCAGACAGAAGGCTCCAAACTTCCTTGCTGGCCTACACACACTATCAACAGGGCGCCGGGCTTTCTGAGTCTCAGTTTCCTCCTTGGTAAGGCCAGTGAGGCACAACCTGCCTCAACATGAACATCCCTGGCAGACCACAAAGCTCTCTCTTCACAGAGGGGGAGCGCAGAAGCTGAGCAGGCAGCGTCTAACACTAACCACACCAGCGAGTGAACATCGCTGTGCAGCATTTTCTACTTGAATTATCAGGAGGCATCGCAGGCACGGCGGCCTGGCTCACTCTTGTCACGCTCGCAGACACAGGTAGCGAGTCAAACAGAAGGAGTAACTTCATCTATCTGACTCCTGTGAATGGCAGAGTCCCGAGGGCAGGAGCCGCATCTCTGCCACCCACCACGCTCAGCACGAGGAGAAGCAGCCGGAGTCCTGTGGAAACACTGGCACACGTCGCGCACGTGCGATGCCACACCCGGAGGGGAGCTGGCGTCTAAGGCTTCATTCCATGTTCAAGACCTAGGTTTGCCTCTTTGCCTTCTGTGTATCGCACACATGGCATGGAGAACAAACTAGGGTGAATGAAGAAGAGCCGCACTGCAGATCATGGGGTGAGACACGCAATCAATGCAAGGATGCACCAACTGTAGTAGAAGCCGTTTCAAAAGCCCGGCAACCGCTGTGGAGCCTCTGCAGAGACGTCTTCCAGTCAGGTACAGAAGCCCAGGCCACTCCCGCATGCATACCACCCTTCTGGACTGGTGGTGCTAGGCCTCCAGCCTGGGACACACCGGCCACTTGCTTCCGGAAACAAGCCACAGCGTGCTTCCGCTGCTTTTGTGTGGCCACAGCCGAGGAGAGCCACTGCGACAAAGACCCAGGCCAGGGAGTCTCCAGTGTTTACTACGGAGAAGTGTGCCGGGCCCAACGTGGATCTCCTCCTTGAGACGGGACTAAAATGAAGTCCCAGAGGCCCACCTGACTCAGGAATACTGCAGTGGACGGCCAGCGACAAACGAGTCAGCAGGGAAGTACCGACGCCAGGCCGTGTGGTCACCAGGCTGCTGGGGGTTCACTGCGCGGGGCCAGCCTGCAATCGCTGTCCTCTCTGGGAGGCTGGACTGTGGAAATCTTGACTCAATGCCTGTGGAGAGGCCTCCGTGATCACCAAACCAGACGAACAACCAGGACATAATCGTTACAAGAATGCGATGTTGCTGAGCTGTCAGAATAGATTAAACTTAAGAAGAACCTTCCCACATCCTTCTGTGTACATACACTGACATTAGAAACGTTTGGGGGAGTAAATCCTTACAGAGCTGTTCAAGTTTAAGGGTTCCCTCACCCACTGGAACCCAAAACAGCTGTCAAAAGAAAACATTTATAAGCAGAAATGCTCAGGGTACTAAGGGAAGAAACGATTTCCAGACTTGAAGGAAAACGTCCAGTCCACATGGCTGTAACTAAAGCAAAGAACGCAGCGTGCTTAGGGCCTGCCTAACGGGACAGAGGCTCACATTAAAAGCATGCACAAGGTCTGTCTCCAATAAAGTTGTTTATGGTTAGATTCAAAGCCAGCTGAGGCCCTTTAGCTTGGAAAGTGATCACAGAAAACTATTGCATAAAGAAAGGATCTGATACTATTTGTCTCTATTTTTTGCTCAGGCCCCCCAAACCACTGCTTCCAGCAGGTCTTCCCCAGGGCTTGGGCTGGGGCCTCTCTGGCGCCCCCTCCCGTCTGACTCTGGGCACAGCCATTGGCATAGGTAGGTACGCTGGGACCCAGACATCCACTATTGTCTCCTTCTGGGAGTTTGTGGAGCTGGGATACTTGCACGATTTTTTTTTCCCCAGTAATACTGAATTTCATTCTAAAATATGGTGGATGTTTTCATTTCACAGTTAAAATATCACATTTAGATTTAAACAGGAGCGTCATCTTATTATCTCCATTTATGAGCAAATATGAAAACATCTAAAAGTCCATCTGAGAGCTGAGCTAATATGACAATCAAGGCCAATTATAAGTTAAATACCTGTATCAAGGAAATAAAATAAGATGAAGGATTTTTAGGGCCTTTAAAAAGACTAAGTCAATTCTAAGTATCTAGTTGATATGTAATTCACATTCTTCACAGGCAAATCTAGAAAAATGGTCATGGCCCCACTAAATTGCTTTCACACTGTTTGAACTTCTCATGTATTTATTTATTTACTCCCCAGAGTGAGCAGATATTCATACAGTGTCTGGGTCAGTGGGTATGCTCTGAGGGGTGGACTGCATTGCTTTGGTGGCCTGTGAGGAGCTGGAATGCTGTGTGACGGCAAGTAACCTACCCCAACACCCATGGCCCAAGAAACCGCGGGAAAAGGCGTCCCTAGGGGTGGCGCTCTGGACCTCCAGGCTCTGCCTCACTTGGCCCTAGCTCTCTGAATATTGCACGTTCTTTCACGATCAGGGCTTCTAAGCTTGTATTAGAATTACTTACACTACTAATGCATTTTTCATCAAAAGGAACAGGAATAGGAAAATGACGGCTAATTATAGCAGGTCTCTCCTCTTCTGTAAGAAGCAGACATGCCATAGCACTGCGTCTTCATCAAAGTCCTTCACGGTGCCCAAGTAATGACATTGATGATAACCACATTTGCATGGCACGCTGACAAAACATGTGAGATCAAAAGCCCAGCACGTGGGCCGTGGGGACCCGTGGCCAAATGCCCATGGCACATTTTTTAATTGTTTGACTTTCCTCTTAAAACTATGCGCTGCTTTCCTCTTTATGTGTCTCAGACCTGCTGTGGGTGAGTCCTAGTAGAATTTCTCATCTGCAAAGCCCACATGTGGCAAGATGGATGCCGGCTTGAGTTTTCTTGTGTACACTGGTTCTGAACAATATGATCTCAGCAGTTTCTCTGTCTCTGTCTGTCTGTCTGTCTGTCCGTCCCTCCCTCCCTCTCCCCCCCTCTCTCTTTCTCTCTGCTAGTCCTGGAGCTTGAATTCACTGTCTTTGGGCTTTTCTCAAGGTTAGCACTCTGCCATTTGAGCCTCAGCAACACTTCCAGCTTTTTCTATGTATGTGGTACCGAGGAATCGAACCCGGGTCTTCGTGCATGCAAGGCAAGCACTCTACCACTAGGTCAAATTCCCAGCTCAGCAGTCTCTTGACTATGTCCAGTGAGTAATACAAACACCCACCACTCACAAAGAGTCTCCAAACACATGGTGTGGTGGAACAGTTCCGACTGGAAGGAATCAGTTGCCCCAAAATGCAATTATTGGCTCCTGGTGTGCAACGAGGGAGAAAGGTCTAGAATGCTGCAGCTTTAGGCTGACTCACCACATCTTGTTCACCTAGAAGGGGATATTTCCACACTTTCCCTGGGTATCACACCTGAACCCATCCAACTAATGCGTCTCTTATCCCAGAGCCTGCCAGTAGACAGCTGCTTCCCATTCCAGAAAGAAAAGTATATGCAATCACCTGCTGTGGGATGGATCTATGTCTGTTCCTCTCAGGACTGCATAGCAGAGTGTGAGCACCAGCGGCCCTCCTTCTCCTCCCCCTCCCCTTCCTTCCCCTCCTCCTCTTCCTCTTCTCCTTCTCTTCCTCCTCCTCAAGCTGAAGGCAGCAGGAACATCCAGAAGGTGCCTTGACAACTCAGGCCTTCAAACTTCAAACCCAGTCTCTGATTTGAGAGCATCTGAGGAAGAGCTGATCATTTCCAAGTAGATTTCTAGCATCTGATAGTGCAGGCCACGGAGCAGAGCCTGATCTAGGATGTGCCAGTACGTTTTTCTCTTCCTGGACACCTCACCCAGCTTCCTGAGCCTCTCCCTCAGCCTTGCTGCCTTCTCTAAGCACGTGAATTGGTCTGAATTTCTGTCATCTTAAAATACAAACAAAGCCCTCCTTTGGCTTTACTAGGAATAGGCGCAGCGTCTTTCTCTGTCCCTCTGTACACATCTATAGTCTATGTTCTCTGCACACTACTGCTCCTCCCCCACCCCAACACGGCAACAGTCCACCCACCCCTCAGGGTGTGACGCAGCGCCTGCTCAGCCTGCAGGTGAAGGCTGTTTGGGCCCGTGAGACTCCTGAGGGCCCTGTTTCTCAATGTCTCTCCGTGTCTGGCGCAGCTCTCCGGCCCACCCTCTCCTGCTCTCCTCCTCCTCTGGATTTTGCCTCGGCCATCTCCCCTGCCTGCACTCCTGCCTCTCTCCGATGTGCGGTCCCTTCCTCATAGCATTCCTCCCAGCCTCCTGCCTGGCCCTCTCCGCTCAGGCTCCCCTCTGACTCTTCTGCTCACTACACAATCCCCACCATGATGTCTCTCTTAGGGCAAAACTTTTCCTAAACTTTATGTACATATAGTGGTCCCTCATTAGACAATTTTCTTTTTCTTGGTCAGTCATGCGGCTTGAATTCTGGGTCTGGGTGCAATCCCCAAGTTCTTTAGCTCAACACGAGTGCTCTACCACTTGAACCACGTGCCACTTTTGGTTTTCTGGTGGTTCCTTGGAATTAAGAGTCTCGTGGACTTTCATCTGAGGCTGGCTTTGAACTGCAATCTTCAGATCTCAGCCTCCTGAGTAGCTGGGGTTACAGGCGTGAGCCACCAGCACCAGGCTGACAATTCTTTATTTGCCCAACAGATGCATCATTCCTAAAAGCAAAGCCATTGGCTTTGACCTCCCCTCCAGTTCTCCTCTTGATTTTCTAACAAAATGTTCATCCAATGAGTCCTGCAAATGGCTCCCCATCCCTCATGCTGAGCCCTGCCAACCAAGTCTGTTCCAGCGCAGCACATCATCTCCCCCGGACCCACGTGCCACCCCTGAGGCACAGCGTCCACACCAGAGCCTCTGGGCTTCCAAGCTCTGTCCCTCCTCTCCCAGGCTGTAGGTGCGGGGCCTGCAGTCTTACACATCAGCCTCCACGTGGCGCTCCCGAGCGGCTCCACGTGGCCACGCAAGTATTTGTTCTACTCACTGAATGGCAGCTGGATTCGAACACCTGGCTCCCCACTTCCCCGCTCACCCCATGTCCAATCACTTCCTGCTCAGGGTTTAAGCTCTGATAATGTCCAAATGACACATCTGAACGTGTTCTCTGCTCTACAGCAAGTTTTTTGTATTTGTTTCTTTGAACCCAAATGGCTATTATTAAATCCTGCACTAGGATCCTCCAGTTTTCTAAAACCTTCCCTAAATCTCTTGGACTTAGGCCCCTTCCTGCCTCCCATTTGGCCTGAAAGCTGCTCTGCTTAATACAATTGTTTCTACGCCTGCCACTGCACTCTTTGGAGGTAAAACCCAACTCCTTGGTGCTAAGAAGAACACCTGGCTCATAATATGAGCTCTGCTACATAAAGAAGTTTAAGTAACTGAACACTCACCTTCAGGGTGGCAAGGAAAAAGAGTACCACACGCCTCAGGTCCAGTGTTGTTAACTTCACGCGTGTGCCACTCTAAGTAACCAATATCATTTACATTATGTCATCCCAGTTGCACATGTTTAGTCTCATTTGTTCTTCCAGACTCCGGAAAAGGAGACACTGGCAATGTGCAATCTGATTTTAAAGGGTAGCTTTACAAGGTATTTTCTCAGAGAAATGTTCTCCTTCCCACAGATTTTCTCATGAGGAAGAAGCTGAGGGAGAATGGAACTTGGGTTTCTCCTACAGGTGCCTGAGCTTCCTTCCCGACATCTTCATCAGACAGTGTCTGAGATTGCTGCTGCACGGTGCAGCCACGCTGTGTTCCTGGAGCTAGCGAGGGCTTTGTGGAACACTGCACAGCCCCCGGAACACACTGCACGGCCCCTGGAACACTGCACAGCCCCCGGAACACACTGCACGGCCCCTGGAACACTGCACAGCCCCCGGAACACACTGCATGGCCCCTGGAACACTGCACAGCCCCCGGAACACACTGCACGGCCCCTGGAACACTGCACAGCCCCCAGAACACTGCACAGCCCCCAAAATACACTGCACAGCCCCAGAATATACTGCACGGCCCCCGGAACACTGCACGGCCCCTGGAATACACTGCACGGCCCCCGGAACACTGCACGGCCCCTGGAATACACTGCACGGCCCCCGGAACACTGCACGGCCCCTGGAATACACTGCATGGCCCCTGGAATACAATGCACGGCCCCCTGGAACACTGCACAGCCCCCGGAACATTGCACAGCCCCCAGAACACAATGCATGGCCCCCGGAATACACTGTATGGCCCCTGGAACACTGCACAGCCCCTAGAACACAATGCACAGCCCCTGGAACACTGCACAGCCCCCAGCACACACTGCACAGCCCCTAGAACACACTGCACAGCCCCTGGAACACTGCACAGCCCCTAGAACACACTGCACAGCCCCTGGAACACTGCACAGCCCCTGAAACACTGCACAGCCCCTGGAATACACTGCCCAGCCCCCGGAACACGGCACAGCCCCCAAAATACACTGCACAGCCCCTGGAATACACTGCCTGGCCCCTGGAATATACTGCCTGGACCCTGGAATACAATGCACGGCCCCCGGAACACTGCACAGCCCCCAGAACACACTGCATGGCCCCTGGAACACTGCACGGCCCCCAGAACACTGCACAGCCCCTGGAACACTGCACGGCCCCCAGAACACAATGCACAGCCCCCAGAATATACTGTACGGCCCCTGGAACACTGCACAGCCCCTAGAACACACTGCACAACCCCTAGAATACACTACACCACCCCTGGAACACTGCACAGCCCCCAGCACACACTGCACAGCCCCTAGAACACACTGCATAGCCCCTAGAATACACTGCACAGCCCCTGGAATACACTGCCCAGCCCCTAGAGACCCCTATTGCCTTTCTTCACTCATGATGTCTTGAACAAAACTGTCCAGAAGTTTCAGGTCAGTGGTAAATACTGGGGTTGCTCCCCTGAGGTGCCACCCACCCCATGCTGCCCCTGCCCCTGCCACAGCCCACACACCAGCAAAGAACACCAAGTCCCCCCACCCTCCCACACAGTTGTGACCACACCATAGCAAGGCTGTGGAGATGGCGGTGTGGAAGGAATGCCGAGTGCCTCAAAACAGCCTACAGCCACTCTGTCCTGCCTAAACCCACCTGGCCCTGCCTTATAGACACCTGACCAAGAAAAGGCTGGCTCAGAAAACGAATGTGTACTCGAGAATCAAGAGACAAACAGAACTCGGTGAACAATGCATTTTACGTGAAGTCTAGTGCACCACTGCCTCAGTGGGGAAAGGTGAGAGGGGTGGGACCCAGAGGGGCCTGAGATGGCGCTGAAACATGAATACCCTCCAAGTCCACATATTCCACGTCCACAGGAACGTCCCACTGAAGAAGCTTCCCATGTAACTCAAAGCCAAACACTCTCTGTATCCACAGACAGAAACGTGCACTGTGCGCCATGGCTGTTAGACCTCTAGCTTGTCTTAACACTCACAACCACTGCCCTTTTAGAAAAATGGACCCGAATCACAGTCCCAACGACCTCAAAAAGACTACACCAAAAATGAGTGTTTAGGATGCAACTCAGAGCACAAAGCTCAAAAGTACCATCAATGGCAGGTGAAAGATGGGGCTCCAAAATCACAATATGAAAGCAAAATGGACTGTTATCCATCACAAGTAAAACCACCAACCCCGCTCTGTCAGCTTCACTAAGAACCTCACAGCTTCTGCACTTGGACTCACAAGGACATTTTTGTACATGTTCCCTCATCCTCACTTCACATAGGAAAGCATCAGCTTAGGGCCAGGAGTTTGGCCAAGTGGTAGAGTACTTGCCTAGCATACACGAAGACCTAGGTTCAATTCCTCGGTATCACATACATAGAAAAAAGCCAGAAGTGGTGCTGAGGCTCAAGTGGTAGAGCTCTAGCCTTGAGAAGGTCCAAGGACAGTGCTCAGGCCCTCGCTCATGCCTTTGACTGGCCAAAAAAAAAAAAAAGAAGAAGAAGAAGAAGAAAGCATCAGCTTAGACATGCTGCTCCAAGGCCTCGGCTACACCAAGGGCTTGCACAATCTGCCAATGAGGGAGGCAGAATTTCAACTGCTAGGCCCAGATGCTCTGTATACCACACCCAGGGCAGCCAGAGCCGTCTGTGTGTCTGTGACAGGCCACAGAACTGGGTTCTGTCCTCAGACAGGAGCTTCCTGACTTATCTGCATCCCCTCAGCATTGTCCACATGGCAGAGACCACAGCACTGGTCCTCACGGCAGGATGAACGCAGAGCAACTCTCAGTAGGCAGGACACATGCATGTACATCCATGTGCACACACACACTCACACACGAGCGTGCATGCATGCACTGGAATGTGTCCTCTGCTGCAAGTCTTTTGACAGGAGCAGGTATCAGGCTTCCCCTCTCTCCTTCACCTCCCCTCCCTTCCCAGTGCATCTCTCTCTGCTCCCCTGCCCCCCACGTCTAGGCTCGGAAGATGGGAACTCGGAGTTCCCATCCCTCCTGGCATCATCATCAACAGGAGGCCTATGCAGCAAAGTAGCACTGATCCCGCCTTCCACGTGCATCTGTGGACCCTGCTGTGCACGTGGACCACAAGACTGCACGCACAGCAGGATCCCAATAAACCACAATGGCTGCGTTAAATACCAGAAGAGCCGGGTGCTCAAGAAGAACACAAGTGAACGCTCTGCCTTTACCAACTAAGTGTCTTTCCTCCTCCCGTGAAGGTCAAAGAGGAACACATTCTCCACTTGGCACTGCTAATTTCCGGCTACAAATGTTTGGGTTTTGTTTTTACTCTCCCCCTCCCCGCCCCGAGGCTTACAGTTCAGTTGAGGTGCAGAGGATTGTGGGGCCGTCTCCTTAAACAGGGGCAGGCCTGATCATTATTGTAAAGGTTTCCACTGTCAAGGAAGGAGACTTAGGGATAAGGCATCTATACATAATGAACAAGAGCCATCCATTCTGTGAGCTCTTCTGCAAGTGGTTCTGCACAGTGTCACGTTCTGATGTCATCGAGGTCAGCTGGGGAGTTGGGCAGGGCTCTGCCTTACTGGCCGGGACTGTTAAGTGAGGGGCAGCAGCTTCAGCTGATTCTGTCCCCTCACAGGGCCCTCCGAGATGTTTCTGGGCCTGCCATGGTTTCTCACGGCTGTAGTTAGGCAGGAAATGAGCCACCCAGGTGGGGGGTGAGTGAACGTGCTTTTCTCCCACCAAATCCTGGCACATTCTCAGGAACCTGGTACTTCCCACAACCCGAGTCCTCACCGAGATGACCCCCTGACTGACTGGAAGAAGTGCCTGAGCCAGGGAGCTGGCAGGCAGTGAGGCGGCTCCCCTCCCTGCCATGGGTCTTCAGAGAGCTTGAACAGGGTCTGCCTGGCCCTGACTTTTAGCCAGCTGGCCACTGTCCTGGCGCCATCCCTGGGCTGGGGATGGTGGGACATGTATTGGAGGTCAAGTTCCTGACAAATGGGGACAGAAGGCGATGAGAGCCTCTACGTGCACAGGTAAGATATGAAGCAGAGGAGCCCTGGGGCTGGGAACCCAGCAGTGACGCACAAGGCTCAGAGCCAGTGGGGAGGGCACGAGGGGACTGGTTTATCTGCCATAGACGTAAGCTTTCCCTGGCTGCCTCTCGATGTAGCACAGAGGAATGGGGGTCTGCATCGGAAGCCGCGTGCGGCCTGCGCAGGCCGTGAGGTCGGCACTGCCACGCTCGCCTCAGGCAGCCCATGTCTCTAGGGTCTCTGACCCCAGTCTGGGCATGGGTTTAAATCAACACATTGGCACACTGGCCTTAAATGAAGGAATGATGAGTGCCCTTACTTACAGATGCCAACCCTGGAAGCTCCCTTCCACGAGGAGGCAAAGGAACGCAAGAAAACGCGGCTTCCCCAGCAACATGCCCTGAGTCACCCGGGTGGTAACCATACACCCTGGGAGGGGCTGCCAGTCCCTCCCCGGGAACTACTGTGGCCACCACGGCCCAGAAGCGGGTGTGCTGTGGGTGGACTTCCAGGGTGTTGGCTCTGTGACCGCTCACACTTTGGTGAGAGATGCAGTTCTGCTTCACGTGCCGAGATTTCATCTCAGCTGTGAAGCTGCGGTGGGCTGGGAGGTGCAGGCGACAGAGCAGTGCCCAGGGACTTCCTCCAGCATGGCAAATGTGCCTGGGCAGCGTGGGGGAGTGTCTGCAGCTCACGGTCCAGGACCCCAGCAAGCCCTGCACCCCTGGGTAACAGGAGTCTTGCAACATAGGAGGAAACAGGGGTGAGAGGGTAGGGGTGAGGATAGGGGGCCAGCCAGCAGAGAGTACCTGCACACCCCCTCTCCGGCACAGCTAGCTCCTCCAGGCAGACGCCCAGCTGTGAGGCACTGACCCAGCAATGCCAGGGCAAACCCAACGCTCCCAGACCCTCATTGCGGGGCTTGAACAGCACAATCTGCAGACCAGGAAGCCCGCAGCATGACATTCCTCAGGAAAGTATGGTTCTGGGCCTGGCCAAGTGAATTCCAAAAGGCCATGTCATGGGCTGGCCAGCCAGATTTTATCAAGAGCCCAGGAGATAGGGAAGCCTCTTCCTGCCATCAGGCCCCTCCAGCTGGGCGGCACCGCACTTCTTTCTAGCTTTGGGAAGCACCTGGGATGCACCACCAGGTCAAAAGTACAAGGAAAGTTCCCTTCTCAGCTACACTGATCTTGGAGTCCAAGGCTCCTATAGACACAGTTCTAGCTGAACAATTCTAAGTCAGCCACCTAACCAGAAAATCAAGTCAGGGATGGAGTCTTTATTTGTATGAGAAATCACTTCCTCTTATTTGCTAGCTAAGACCCCCATGAAGAGGAATGACAACCCTGAGACACCTGGCATGACATCAACCAGCATGGCAAACATGGAAAAGGACGGAGGGAGATAAGGAGAATATAAAAGAGTGGGGCTACTAGAGAAGATGACAGCTCCTCAAATGCTTACCCTAAGAGCCGGCAATTCGGCTCCAGGTAAATCCCTTGAAACTGTCAATTAAACAAAGACTCACTTATTGATATCTGTAAAAGGACTGTTAAGTCACCAATTATTTGCCAAAACATGGAGGCAATCTAAGTCTATCAACAGACTAAGGAATTAACACAGTCACATGTACAATATTTCTGCATACTAGGACAGACACGACGATGATACAGATGAACTTTGAGGACATCATGCTACGCAAAAGGAGCCCCGCACAAGGGAACCAGCACTCCAGATGGCCACTGATGGCAGGTCTGGGGAGCAGCCTCATTCACAGATGCAGGGCTGTTACAGCGGAAGGTGAGGGAGGAGAGCCCGGCGGAGGTGAGAGGAAGGGGGTGAGCCCAGGACCTTGCTGTAATGGGGCTGAATGTCTATGTGAGGCAACTGAAGAGTTTGGGGGAAAGCTGGTGATGGTTGTACAACACTGTGAACATGAAAATGTCATCAAGTCACAGGCTCACCACTGGTGAGAATGGGGCCTGGGGGCATGCGGACGATGGGTACATGGCGGACGATGGGTACATGGCGGATGGTGGGTACATGGCGGACGGTGGAGCTCCAAGCGGGGCTCCATCCCCAGTACAAAAACAGACAACAAATCCTACAAGGTTAAAATGAGAAAAATTAAGTTATCTATAGTATATTACATGGGAAAAATATAAAGTGGAAATAGAAGGGAACAGCGAATGTGGAAATTAAAGAATTTAGTCAAGATGGTGTTTTCAAAAACAAGAAGGAGAGACTGAACTACATGCCGATGACATACTTCAAAAGGCAGAGAGGGTGGAAGTATAATGCCTGCTTCGCATGCAGGAGGTTATAGGGTCAATTCCCAGTACTGCCAACAATCAAGGCAAAACAAAACCAAGGTAGAAGATAAACCCAAAGGACAATGTCGGCATGAACAAGTGCTGTGGTGGCCACACATGGCAGGAGGCATCTCACAACGCTCCCACGGGCCTGCTCAGGCTCTCCATCATCCTCATTTGAAAGTGAAGGGTCAGGAGACACCCGGAAGTTAAGAGCTCGTCCAGGTCATGCCATTAGGGAGTGCAAAGCCTCCTTTTATACTCAGAAATCTACACCCAGAATGGTAGTTTTAACTACTAAGCACTGCTAGCATCAAAACCATAAAAGTGAATCCAAAAAACAAGCGGTTAGGACAGAGTGACGATGATCGGTGGAGAGAACATATATATTGCCCTCGTTTTGAAGTCAAACATAAATGTTGAACAACCACTATTAAATACTTCACATCTTTTAAACCAGTCCAAGTCCCTTCCAGCAAAACAAACAGAAAAGCAGAAAGAGTCCTGGATTTCAGGTTACAGAGATGGTTTTAAGTCCCGACTGGATGACTTCCCTTTTTCTCTTCATTTACCTGGAACTGATGTTTTTCTGCTGGGCCCAGGCCAGGTGCTGGCTGGCTCCCTCTGGGGCCTAAGCCCTGGCTGGAAGGTGGCACTGGTACACCTACCTGCCTCACAGGCTTGTTGTGCAAGCCACAGACAGGGTGTGACTGCTCCTGACTTGTACTTGGCACTAAATAGTAGCTGGTGGAAGACACTGTCTCTTGGCTAATTCCCCAGAATAAAACTTCTTGAGAATGACACAATACATAAATCTGGCACTTGCATTTTCAATGAAGGCATTGTGACTAGACAGATATGCACCAACAGCTGCCTGGCTCCTGGGCCCTTGCCCTGCTCCCTACCCTCCAGCCAGGCAGGTGGTATCCCACGGCAGGACACCGGCAGGGCAGTTAAAAAAATCCTTCCCAGAAGAGATGAGAAAAGAAGAGGGAGAAACAGAGAAGAGAGAAAAGAAACATGTCGGGAGGAATGTGGCATGTGTTAGCACAGAAGAGATGTTGGCTGCAGTGGACTGCCACTTCTATTCTCTAGAAGGCCCAAAGCCACAGCCACGTCCTCAAACTAAAGATGAACCTTCCGGAAACCCCAAAAGCCCTCTGTGCAGTGGAAGTCTGCCCTGTTTCTCGCATTCTCCGCTCCCCCCTCCAAATTGCCTATTATTTGCAACAGGACCAAAAGCCAGTGTGGAATTTTATTTGTAAAGTATTCACGAGGTAACGGACATCTCAAGTGCAGTGCCTGCAAGGCTTCCCACGATCACTGGTTGTTGGTTGTCTGGTGAAAGATGGCATGCTGGGAGTCAGTTGAGTCACATCAGCCCCGACCCTGTCTGAGTGGGGGTGTCACCCACACACGCTTGGGATGAATTCAACACGGGGGACTTTCCACACAAACTGGATGTCCGCACAGCTCAGGCACTGCCTGCTCCATCTGAGGAAGGCTGTACGTCACTTAACATGCTGGCACGGCACACCCGAGCCTCAGGAAGGAGGCCAGTGCCCCACGCCTCTGGCAAACGGGGAGGCAAGGTAAACACCACGGTCACCCCAAGGCCCCAGGCAGAACCACACTCAGGATCCCATGAGCCAGCTCCAAACACTGCCTGCCATCCTATTCACCTGAACTTCTTACAACCCGCTGGTGTGAATTGAATGACACCCTGGAAAGTTGCCTCTGACTGTGAGGAAATTTCATGTCAATAGAAGATGAATTGCACCAAGAAGAAAATTCTGTCAGGCAAGTCCAAACTTGTCTCCCTACCCAGCGTTTGATTCCCAAGAACACCTTTTCCATCTTGAGTCTTAATAGGACGTAATTGTTCTAGAAGTCTCTGCTGCAGGAGCTACAGAAGAGACACGTGAGGAACTCTGCATTTTGCAGACAGGCAGGCTTTATGCTGGCCACCTTCACCAAAGTCCACAAAGCCTACTTGCCACCGCCGAGGGGGTTTGAAGCTGGAAACAGCTACAGTCTCATACAGCATGACTGGAGCTGGAGGAAGCCGGACATGTCCCAAACGCTCTCCACGGTGCTCCTTGGCACAGGTGTGGTTGTCACCAAGGCCTGTGCTGACAGCAGTCTTCAGGATGCAGTCCAATCTAACAAAGGAGGGCTGCTGCAGGAACGGCAGCTACTCAGCGCAGAGCACAGAGCTGATGGGGAAAGGCCTGGGAATGGCCTGGCCTCTCGCCTCACTCTACGGTGGGAACCCCGGGCTCCTGGCTCCCACCCCTTCCCACCGAGGAAGGTGGGCGGGGGGCTTTGGACGCCCCTCTACCCAGCCACTGCAGAGTCCTTGCCCTGTTACAACTGGGTGATTTAGGACCTGAGTCCACTGAGGCCAGGCGAGGCCTGAGGGGCAAGAGGGGCACCACTCACGCCAGCCCTTGTCTGGCTCAGCTACAGGGCCCAGTAGAAACATCTCTGCCACTGCACCATGCACTGCACCACACACTGCGATTCTCACTCAGCAAAGAGGAGCAAAGGACGGAGGGGAGAAGAGGAAGTCTACAGGCAGAGGACTGGAGCGCAGGCAGTGGGGAGCGGTGTGCCCAACAAGGTGAAGGGGCAAATAACACCATACAACAATGTGCAGCAACACAGGATCTGACAAGGGCAGAGGAAAGTTCTGTTCCACCACAGAGCTCTCCCTCCACTTCCTGAAGCTTTAGACTACCCCATCAGAAAGCCCTACCTATCTCTCAACCCCCTGGCGGGGCATCAGTGATCTGTGCTACCATAGCGCCATCTAGTGGAGTGGTGGGACTTACCATGACCTGACGGGAGGTATGTAGGGCGAGTCTACAGTAAATTCAGATGACAGAGTATGCACAACTGGGATCCAGAGATCCCCTCAGACGACTGGAGCACAGTCTTCATCGTGACGTTCCCATCCCACCACTGTCCCACCAGATTACTGAGGTCTTTCATGAAAAACACACTGCTTTCTTAAAGATGTGCTTTGTAAAGGGCATAATCCCACCGTTCTTATTTTTTAATGGTATCTCCTTTGAGCGTATGTTTAAACTTAGAGATAGCTCAATGTCATGAAACATGTAAACGTTTATTACAGAAGCTGTAACTACCTCAGACATCGAGTCGTTAAACAGGAGTATGCACTGTTGCCACATTTTTTGGCTGCACAGTTTCCCATGAAATTCTCTTAAGCACAAACACAAAATGTGTACCTCCTGAGGGTAGCGTAGGGACATGGCTCTAATGATGGCATGGGCTTCTCTGCTTCAGCAGCAATTTCTGGGATAACATGGAGAGAGGGGGAAGCAGACATGCCAGCTCTGGCTTAGAATCTCAACTGGAATTCAGTCACTGCCACTACAGAGAAACCTCAGAAGGCTGTACGTTTCTCCTCCCTGCCCCACCGTCTGTAAAACGGGAGTGGCTGTGGACTTCATGAAGCAGGTACACAGCATGGCTGCCTGCCTTCGACATACGGAGGTGCTAAGTGTACCCAGTCTCTTCCCAGTGCCAGCCCACAACAGCCCAGCAGAGGAACGCCAGCCTGTGGGTAGTCTGTGGGTAGCTGAGCTACCACAACACTGTTTCTCACCTCGGATACATTTTATAAGAATTCAAAAAGAAGAAAAGCCTTCTAAGAGTCTGACACCTCCCCCACTCTGGTTTGCACTTGAAAGTCAACCAATTAATAAGCACGAGGGCACAGATGGAATTTTGCCAGCCACAGTACCTGGGAGAGTACATACCACATTTGACTTTAATTCATGTGTACTATAATCTTGTGGGTTAAAGGGTCATAAAAGTTCTTCTGCCTTTTCTTACACTTCAAAGGAAGCAATTTAATGGCCATGAATTACAGTCTACCAATTACACTGTAACTATGAAACACAAGGGTTCTGGTATGATTTCCAACGGGGCTCCCTAGCCAAAGGAACTTCAAGGGAAGAATTTAAACAAAGTAACCTTTCCAGGCTTTATTAGGCTTCCATACAGCAGACCATCTGTGGAGCCCTGGGAGAAGATGAGCACTGTTCTGGGGTGGGGGTGGGGGGAGTCCCTGGCTGAGGTGGGCAAGCTCAATACATGGGAAGAAATATACATTATTCCCAGTGGGCCAGGCACACAGACTCTGCCAGAAATAAACAGGGAGCAATAATTTACCATTTTTAAGGGGAAGAGTTACATCAAGAATGCTAATTAAGAAAGAAGTCAGATAGGGCTGGGAGTGGCCTAGTGATAGAGTGCCTGCCTAGCATACATAAAGCCCCGGGTTTGATTCCTCAGTACTACATACACAGAAAAGTCAGGAAGTGATGCTGTGGCTCAAGTGGTAGGGAGCTAGACTTGAGAAAGCCCAAGAAAAGTGCTCAGGCCCTGAGTTCAAACCCTAGGACTGGTGAAAGAACGAAGGAAAGAAAGAGAGAGGGAGGTAGGGAAGGGAAGAGGAAGGAAGGAAGAAGGAAGAAGGAAGGAAGGAAGGAAGGAAGGACGGACGGACGGACGGACGGAAGGGATCAGACAGACATGGGCTTCTCACAGGGTCAACCTAATGATTACATCATCCTGGACTCTGCACATAAAGCACAGATTTTCTCTCAGCAGCAAAGAGGTGCTTCCATATGGTAGAGTACTCTGATTGGATCTGGACTTGACTTTCAGTGTGGGGACAGTCACCTAGATGTAGACTCAGGCCTATCCACAATCTCATGCCTGAGAGAAGGTGAGATGAAGTTTGAGTCTAGGCCAAGCTAAAAGTTTACAAGGCCCTACTTCAGCCAAGAGCTGGACATGGTGGCTCATGGCTGTCATTACAGCCACAGCTGCAAGTGTTAATAGGAAGATCATGGCTCAGGCCAGCCTGAAGGAAAAAACATGAAATCATATCTGAAAAATAACCAGCCTTTATATATGTTTACTTGTTTATTTGAAATAGGATAGGAAGGGGAGGAAACAAGATGAGGGGAGGGGGGGAAATGGGGACAAAAACATGAGAAAGGGTAGCCATGTTTGTGAAGTAATGCACCTTCTATCTGCTGAATATAATGTAACCCTTCTATTACTTACAATAAAATATATATTCAAAAAAATAACCAGAGTATGGCCAGAAGTTTGGCCTAGCGATAGAATGCTTGCCAAGCATGCACAACGACCCAGGTTCGATTTAGTACCACATACTTAGAAAAGGCAAAAAGTGGTGCTGAGGCTCAAGTGGTAGAGCTCTAACCTTGAGAAAGTCCAAGGACAGTGCTCAGGCCCTGAGCGCAAGCCCAGGACTGGCACAAAATAAATAAATAAATAAATACCCAGAGCATTAGGACTGGATTTACCCAGCTTTCCTCCCTCCCATGAGGCCTCATCCGCAAACAAACATGCTTCTTTTTACTTATTAGAATGTCAAGATCATTTGTTTTCAAAAGGAGAGCCTACCCTTTGTCCTCAGTATACTGCCAATAGTTCTGCCGAGGCAGCAGAGCACAGAGCAGCCCCGGGACCCAGGCACCCGCCCCAGCCCCAGGGGAGACATTCCAGCAGAGATGAGGGAATGAGGCTGCAGAGTGTGATTCTAGGCAAGTCATGAAGCTAGACTCCCCTTGGGTGAAAGGCAAAGGAAACGGTGTGGCTGGGCAATGCTGGGTCCTGCTCGGTCGACACGCAGTAAATGTTAACCATGTACAGCGTGAGCGGTGCATGCCACCATGCAAGCCACCGTGCTTTGCTAAGGCAGTGGAAACCTGTGGGCAACAGCACGGAGTGCCAGTCACTCCCCAGGCTCTTGAGAGGGGACAGTACTACGCACAGACAGCCCAGTTGCTTAGCCCCGGCTGGTTTTGATGGAGAGAGCTTCGGGAGAGATTAGATGAACCTACTCTTCTTGAGTGTCCTTTTCATTTCAGGAATACCCTATGACCCTGGCCTCACTGTACTCTCCTCTGAACTAACGCATACATGTTTTTAATTGAAGTCCTGTTACACAGACACGGCAGACATATGCATACATAGAAGAAGAAACAATTCATTGTTTGCATATGTATAATGTGGTAGAGATGATGTTAGACTTTAAGCTAGACAGCCTACACGTGAGAGTATGGCGGCGAGTAGAAGCGAGATGCAGGCTCTTGGAGTACATCTGGGTTCCTGTCCAGCAAGAGGGGTATGAAAACATCTCAGATTTAAAAAGCAACAAGGCAATCCTGAGTGTGGAAGAATAAGAAGAATAAGAAGTCTCCCACCTTCACAGGCTTCCTGAGGAGAACCATACTAGAAGACAGCACTTTTTTTTTTTTTTTTGAGGGTCATGGGACTTGAGCTCAGCCTGGGCGCTGTCCCCGAGCCCTTCAGCTCAAGTCTACCACCCTACCCCTTGAGCCAAGCCCCACTTTCTGTTTTCTAGAGGTTAATTGGAGATAAGTCTCAGATCCTTTTGTGCCAGGGCTGGCTTTGAACCTTGATCCTCAGATCTCAGCTTCCCGAGTAGCTAGGATGACAGGCGTGAGCCACTGCGCCCGGCTTAACACTTTTTCTCTTCCTTTCAGCAGTGCTCTAGAAGGCTTTAAGGAGGAGATGCAGCATGCGCAGTGAGGGAGCTAAGCCACAGCACAGTTCCACCATGAAGAGGGACTGTGTGTCTGTCCCTGGACAGAAAGGCCTGCCAACCCACGTGGACAGAGCTAGGTACATCCAGGATCCTGCCGGTGCCAGGAGGAGAACTAAATACAAGTCAATCAAAACTCTTTTCTCATCTCCTATCGCTCAAGTTTACTTAAACTCAAGTGCTCAGAGGAGAAATGTAAGTGCATTTTTGGCCAACAGTTATCTTTGCCTGGTCAAAGATAAAGACAATCCAGATAGGGAAGGGAAGAAGGGGGATGAAGAACAGGCCTCATCTTAAAGGTTTCTGGGAGAGCTGGTGTGGGTGGCTCTACTTGGAGCCTGAGGATGGAAGACTGCGGCTCAAGGGCAGCCTGGCAGGAGTGCCAGGACTCCCTCTCGGCAGACACGAGCTGCGCATGGCCGCGCGAGTCTGTGATCCCAGCTGTCTTCGCCCTAGTTCATGTTCATCTGAAAGTTTTGGAGAATGCATGGATTGACGGCTCGACACCATTCATGTGCTGGAAGCTTGCTCCCCGAGGTAACCTCACGGAAACGAGTGGACATTTAAGAGGTGGGGGCTCTCAAGAGAGGAGGTGGTCACAGTGGAGGATAAACACTAGCCTCAGATGCTTATTCCCGCAAGAGGGGCGGGGGAGCGGCTCCCTTGAGAGCGAGCCTGCCCTTGCCCACCGGTCCTCACCTCCTCAGCTTTCTACCAAGTGATCTCCCTCACAATCTGGCCCCGTGACGTCACCACGGTGCATGTTATCCGTTATGTAATCTTACTGCACGCGACGGCATCTGTCATGTGATGCCATCTGCCATGCGATACCAACAACGGATGAGGTCTCTTTATTTTGGATTTTCAGGCTCTAAAGACGTATACTAAATAAACTTTTTACAAAGTACTCAGCTTCAGTATTTTGGTACAACAGGAGAATGGAGTTGGCCCAGTTCTCCCAGAATGATGAGGTCAGAGAAGAACTGGAGAGGTCACTCTATCATACCTGGTCAGCAGATGCGACCCAGGACTGCAGAGTCTTACAATGCATTTAGGAGAGAAACCTGTACTAGAAATATCTTTATAAGTTTATACCCCTAATAGGACCCTAGCAAGGTAAACTGGCACACACATCCGCATGTTAGAACCACCTTCTGGCCCGCCTGCCCTGATTTCCTCATCTTACAGATGGATAAACCAACTTGGGCACTGGCCTCAAGGAGATGACCTGAAGCCTTCCATCAGTAACTTCATACTAGTGTCATATTTTCTTCTAATCTGGCTAAACTTTGCCATTGTAAAAATTCAAAAAATACCAAGATCAAAGTCACCCGTGGCATAAACTCTCAGGACAACTTGAAGTTCAACAGCAAGTCCATATGCAAGTAATTTAGACAGAACTGCAGGGAGCGGGGCCAGGACGTTCAAAGATCCAGTTACCCTATCCTTTCTCTTGAGGCCTCCCACATAAGGGTCCAGAGGCCGAGATACCGAGAAATGGGTCTAAACCCCAGCCTGGATTCCAGTCAGGCCAGCCCTATCCTGGCCTGTGTTATCTTCCTGTTCAGCCCTCTGCCTTTCAGCAGACTTCTTGATGTCTACTAAAGCCCCTGGGTTCTGTGGTGGTATGCGAACTGCACTACTAAGACAGCAGCACCGGCAGTCCACATGGCCCTGCTCACACACAGCATCTGCCAGAAAGTCTCCCACGCTCTTCACACTTGCTCCACTGCACAAACTGCCCCCATTTTACTATCCCTCAGATTTGTCCTTGTCTTCCACAATGGGACTGAGTCTGAACGTGCAGATGGCAGCGAGGCAGCGGGTACTGATAGCTGGCTGTGGCTGTCCTCGTCTGCATGACAGATTTAGTCTAAAACACTTTCCTGCTTTTCCACCTGTCATTAGCAGATAAGGGGAGATTTTATAGTGAACATATGGAATTAAAAATGAGAGCTGGGGGGCTGGGAGTTTGGCCTAGTGGTAGAGTGCCTGCCTAGCATGCACGAAGATCCAGGTTCGATTCCTCAGTACCCCATACATAGAAAAAGCCAGAAATGGTTCGGTGGCTTAGGGTAGAGTTCTAGCCTTGAGAAAGCCCAAGGACAGTGCTCAGGCCCTGAGCTCAAGCCCAGGACTGGCAAAAAAATAAAAAGAGAGAGAGCTGGGCGTGGTGGTTCACGCCTATAATCCTAGCTACTCGTTTCAAAGCCAGCCCAGGCACAAAAGGACCTGAGACTCTTACCTCCAACTAACTTCTAGAAAATGGGAAGTGGGGCTTGGCTCAAGGGTGGGTTGGGCATTAGCCTTGAGCTGAAGAGCTCAGGGGCAGTGCCCAGGCTGAGTTCAAGTCCCATGACAAACAACAAAAATAAACCAACATGAGGAGCATTTGTCCTTAGTCAAATGAACTTGAAGAACGCTTGGTTCAAACAACAGGTGGCGCTGCCATTTCTACATTTTCCCTGGCACGAAACCTTTGCAGTTTGTGATTTCACCTTCCAGGAGGCTTTGGCAGCTTCTGTTACCAACTCCGTGGGTGGCGTGTGCACATGCTCCTGTGCGGATAATGCAAATGTACACACCCAATCCAGTTTACCAGGGAAGTAAACTCCGTATGTTCTCACATGATTTATGCTTGGTATCATATGGATGTCTATCTGACCCTGGTGTACACATAAGAGAAAGGACAGGTATAACTCAAGGTCCTAAAGCAAATTTTAGGTAACCAATAGCAATCTAAAATTTGGGGAGACAGTTGTGCTTTTGATTCACTTCAAGAAAATAACATCCTACCATCCATTTGGTAAGTACTATCGTCACTCTTCTGCCCTAAAAGGAATGAGCAGGAACAGGAATTACATTTTCATGAGGAAAACACAAAAGTTAAGAATGATTTTCAAATGTGTCAAAAAGAGAGAGAGAGAGTGTGTGTGTGTCTGTTTGTATGTGTGTGTTAAATAGGAGAGATCTGCTGTGTGAATAATCTTCCACTGAATACTCAGCTCATTTTTTTCATTCACATATCTAATTTTATTATGCATCGGCAGGCATTATGTAGTTTCTAGGTTGTCACATGTAAATTATTGGATTGCTATATTATATGTATTTAATTTTGAACGTGTGGGGTTTTTCCTATTACAATTTTACAATGTGAATCCGCCAATGTATCAAAAGTAAGCACAAACTAGCTATTGCGCCTGATCACAGCCTAAAGCAGCCATGTGGGCATGTGGAGAGATGGCCAAAGAGGTGAGTGTGAGGAGGAGGTGTGGGAATGAGGAAAATGACACTGAACCACAGCCCAGGCTGCAGGGCCCCCAGAGTGTTTCCTGACTGTCTCCATGTCCTGTTCCACATAGCCAATGTCCACTCTTGTTTTCTGAGAGAACAGAGGGCACGAGATCCCACACACTGCCTTTGTGGCGTGTAGCTTACAACTCCTTATTAACATTATTTGAGAAACAGAAAAGAGCACAGGAGGAAAATCAAAATATGCACCAAGCATTCCAAGGCCCTGGAGAGACTTGGCTCTCATTAGCAAGTCTGCACTTTGATGAAGTAGAAGAACAGACAGGGTGCAGCCCCTGTGACTTCCTGGGGAATGGGTGAAGGAGCACCCATGCCATCAGATGAAGTGGGGCTCACAGGATTCAAAGTGTGGACTTTGAGCCAGGCGTCATGGACAGAACCATGGCCGACTATTACCAAATTCCTAATATCAACTGCAATAAAACAGATGCTTTGTCGAGCACTGTATATTTTAAAGAGTTACCTATTCCTACACAGCAGGTATTGTGAGCGTCAGTGGAGAATGTCCTATTAAAACAGTCATTGAGACACAGAATCCAGCCACAGTGCTGTAAGCACAAGAGCACAGCCAAACCTAACAACAAGCTGGGGAAAGGGCCCCCTGAGGATAGCACAGGTAACAGTACTTTCTCCTGATAACAAGTTTTAAAAATTTAATTGTGGTTAAATATATGAATATATGACATGAAATGTACTATTTTGACCTACACACACACACACACACACACACACACACACACACACACACTCTCTCCAGAGGGAGGGGTAGCTCTGAGGTTTGAATTCAGAGCCTTGCACTTGCCATCGCCACCTTCCACGTCAGCTTCCCATCTTCTAAGTGAAGCCCTGCAGCCATTCAATACTACCAGTTCCCACCACCATCTCACCCCCAGCCTCTGCTCCCTTGGCGTTCATCACTGACTGCCCTGGGCACTTCCTGTTGAAAGGCACACCACCCAGGCTTCCCTGGGCACTTCCCGTTGAAAGGCACACCACCCAGGCTTCCCTAGGCACTTCCCGTTGAAAGGCACACCACCCAGGCTTCGGGCTGGTTTCTTTCACTTAGCAGAATGTCTTCAAGGTTCCTCCCGTCCGGGGCCTGTGTCAGATCTCCTTTCCAAGGCTGAATTCCTATGTCAAGATCCCTGCTTTCAGGTGACTTAGTTCTGCACTCATACCCCACCAGGCCGGCAAACAGGAAGAGGTCTATCATCACTAAGCAAAATGGACAATATTCGAAGTTGAGCAGCTAGAGAGCTGCACGGTGGCTGGTAGAGGTCAGATACTCCTGTCCCCTGCAGATACAGACAAGACACCAAAGGGTTCTTACAAGCTTCTGCCACAACCAGCATAGTGCCAGAAAAAGGAAGTTTTACGCTACAGTCACAGAAGGCAAGCACCACTTGAAAATGGTTCAACTTTAGAACCAGGAGAAATGCTGGAAGCTAAGGGAAAGGCCAGGCCTTGGGGAAGAAGAGAGAGGGGAGGTCAAGCTGAGAGGCAGGCTGTGAGCCAGCACAGGGAGCTAAGTAAGGGGAACAGAGAGAGGAGGACAGATGGACAAAGGAAAGGGAGAAAGGAGAAACTACAATTATGTTGAGGAGAATAAACTAGATGCAGTAAGAAAACCATGGAAAGCAGGTTTGCCAACACAAGGACACTGGGTCATCCTGCCTGTGGTGGTGCTGGGGAGAGGGGCCTTGGTTTGGTTTTGTTTTTCTGAATTGTTGTACGTAATCCATTGCATGGAATTATAAGGAGAGCTCCTGCCCTCCAGAACCACTTCCCACAATGAGCTCCAGGACGGAGGGATTGCACCCCCAGTCACCGCAGTGTCCCGGCCTCTAGGAATACAATACTGTCTTAGTGGACAGGTGACACCACTTCCTGCCCCACTGCACAGCCCTGGCTGGCGTGAGGCAGTGATATGCAGCTCCTGGCCGCAGACTGGCCACACCGACTCCGTGCTGCCTTCCATTCCCAGCACACGTTCACAGAGGAATCTAGATGGAACAGTACGCTCAGAGCCTATGGCCTCCCTTGAGGAGCTGTTAACCACTTTGGGGTGGCTTCTGCAGTCTGCATTCCCTGCTGAGCTGTGGAAACGGACACAGAACTCCTTCCCATGGTTTATGTAAAAAGCTGACAATCTTCTGGCAAAATCTGTTTCCTTCCCTCCAAGCAGGAAGCCTAGTTTGGGGTTCAGAATCCTAACGCCTCCATTTCAAATGCTTTTGTGCTCCCAACTTGTTACAAGAAAGGAGCACGTTAGAAAGACAAAATAATGGTGGTGACGTAACCACCATCATGAGTGGCGGTGATTATTAAGGGCTGCCTGTGAGCAGAGGTCTCGGAGCCCCCCAGCAGCTCACAAGGGAGAGGCTCTTCTTTCAAGCCAGGCAGCGTGACGGGAAGACCTGTGGTCTAGCCTCTACCCTCCTCTCTGATTCTTCTTCAAAGCACTCCAGTTTCTTGGGGGTTGTCTTTATGCTGAGGGAGCTGCTGCTTTAATGAGGAAGAAAATAAACACCTCCATTCACTTTTATATCCTGATGGAATCGAAACTCCTCCCCGTTCATCATGGAACAACCCTACCACCCTTTTCACTCGCTCGGCTGTGGTTAAGGGGCAGAGCTCCTAGCACAGATCTCTACAGAGCTACAGAGACCAAGGACAAACGGGACGGCAAAGATAAAAGCTAAGGAACGTGTCATTTGCTTTGTGAGGACAAGACTTGGTGCCAGTAAGAGAGCCATGTCACAAGGTGAGAAAGGGATGCACTCCCTCCCCTCTCTCCCCATCTTTCACCACAGGCCTATGTCAGGAGGATTATTTTGTTGGCCCCGCAATGGCATACCCCGAATTCAGAGGAGTCAGAGGACCTGTGCAGCTCTGCACCACGTGGGCACGCAATTGCACTCTTTCATCTTTCTATGAAAGACGGTGCAGCGGAATCAGTAACCATAGAGCTGGAGGTGTGGCGGGCGGGGTCACACGCTGAGCAGGTGCCATCCCCAGCATGAGAAGAGCAAGGGAAAGGGCAGAAAGGAACGAGAGGGAAACCGCAGCCTCAGGAGCTCCTGCCCTGCCGGGGACAGCGCGTTCCCAACCTTCTCCCCTCACAGCTGCACAGGCTGCCACTGAAGAAAACGACATCTGGAATTTGGATTGCTACAGCCACAAAACTATCTGTCGAGCCAAGGAGCCTCCCAGCCTCCCCGGGCAATGCTTCAAGAACAACTCATTTGTCCATCGCTCCATTCTGATGTAGTAATTAATCATGATATTGAAGAAAAGCCACCACAGGTCTAGAATCCCGCTGATTTCCCGGCAACATAGGCCAAAGCTTCACAGATCAAGTTTTTTGTTTGCATATATTCATTTATTTTTCGGCAAATCAAAACCCATTCAAATGGAAAGTGGGGAGAAAAGCGTGCGGCCAGCGGCGTGGCTCTCGTGAGGCAGGCCTGCACTTCAGGCTGGCACCGGCACTAGCAGGGCCCCCTGGCCTGAAGGTCCTGACAGGTGGAGTCTGGACTCCAGTGGGAACTGGGAGTAACCAAGAGAGGCAGAGGAAGGGGTCCCTTGTGAAATAAATACCAGTCTATTTAAATGGCAAGAAAACCAAAATTCACTGTCATTTTCAGATGTGCTTAAGGTCAGCTCCTAAGCAGACAGGCTGTGACCTTGGCAAAGTCATGATCGGATCGGCTTTCAAATGTTAAAATGCACCCATTGTGGAGGAATCTGGGCACAGAGACATTCACCACAGAGCTATTAGTCACTGTGAAGAAGGAGAGGAAATGTCTGTCTGTTGGGGACAGTCACACTAATCCCTGTGCACAGGGAAGGGGGGCTTGGCTTTAGCAGCCACACAGCCTTGGCTGGTTTAAACCTGACTTTCAGCCAGCAGCTGGCGGCTCATGCCTGTAATCCTAGCTACTCAGGAAGCTGAGATCTAAGGATTGCAGTTCAAAGGCAGTCCAGGCAGGAAAGCCTGTGGGGCTCTTATCTCTAATTAGCTGCTAAGCAGCTAGAAGTAGAGGTATGACTCCAAGTTAGTAGAGGGCTAATCTTGAGCTAAAAAGCACAGGTATAGTGCCCAGGCTCTGAGTTCAAATCCCAGGACCAGCACAAAACAAACAAACAAAAAATAAAACCGGACTCTTTCCAATGGATTATGTGACTCTGGCTTTGAATCATAGTTTCCTGGTCTGCATATGAAGGTTTAGTACAATACCTGACACATGAAAGTAGCTTAATAAATATTAGTACTTACACTGGTACTATTTATTTTTTTAAAAAGATAAAGATCTATATGTATTGACATAAAAAGATAATCTTGAAGGCTGGGCATAATGGCAGATGCCTGTAATCCCAGCTATTTAGGAGGCAGAAATCAGAAAGATAATGGCTAGAGACCAGCCTAGGCAAGAAAGTTAATAAGATTCCCTATCTCAACAAACAACCTGAGTCTAATGATGCAAGTCTGGGAGTCCAGCCATGCAAGTGTAAACAGTAGTTAATATCCAAGGCTGCCCCAGGCAAAAGCGTAAGATCTCATGTGAAAGATAAATCTAGTGGAAACAGGCTTGGGGTAATGGCTCAGTGGAAGAGCAGCCACCTAACAAAGCCCTGAGGTCAAGTCTCAATACCACTAGAGAGAGAGAAAGAGAGACAGACAGAGATGATCTTATGGAACAAATGCTAAATGGGTATGAGTAACAAGTTCCCCATGTGCACACACATGCACATACATATACGCACACTCACACATGGAGACACATGGAAAGGCCAGAAGCAGGCACCTGTAACAGCCCTCCAGTCAGAGAAGACACTAGTGACTCTTCTGGAAGGTCTGTTTTCCAGAACTTGTGGAATCATGTGAGATTGAGGAACCTGTCAGTCAGAAAAATGCCCAGAATGCTCTGTTGGCTTACACCACAAAGGGGACACACAGAAATGTCTAAGTGCCTTCAGAGAAGATACCAGCCGTAAGCCTAGGGATGTACTACCATCCTACCGACAATGGGTGAGTGCTGTCCTTCTTGTCATTTAAGTGGATTTATGACCAAGCTGGATAGACATAGAGATGAGGTTACTGAGATGGTGTATTGGAATTTCTAATGACCTGGAGCTATGTACAAGATTCCCAAGTGTTCTACAGGGAGCCCCATCCCCGAGAGGAGAGTTCATTCCCACCTCCCTCCCCCCAAACTATACAATCCTACTTGGACTGGGTTTGTTGGCAGAATGCCTGCTTGGCAAGTTTGAGGCGCTGAGCTTAAGTCCTAGTTCAAAACAGAAACACCAATAATAAAAACAAGCCACAGCCCTTTCTCTGTCTACCCTAAATCTGGCAGAGGAGACTATAAAAGCTCAGATTGAGTACTCTCCTGTAATCATGCCCAGTAATTACTGACCATCTCTGGGAAGTAGTTTATTCCTGGAACTGAATTCAACTAAACAAAATTATAATTTTTCTCTTCTTTGTCTTTGGGAGAAGACAGGCTGGATTCTTTGCTAATCTGTTCACTGATCTAACAGATAAAAATCAGAATGTTCTAGGGCATGTAAAAGCAAGCAACTACTTAGACATCTGCATCCTATTGTAGTAGTCAGGTCACTTTGGGAGTCTAAAAGAACTTTCGAGAATGAGTTTCTTCAAAGTTTACAGATCACAAATACATAACTGTACAGAAAATATGCCTTCTTTTTCAGATATTTTAAACAAAGGCAGGTGTTTACCATTGTTTTCTGCATTCTGAATATATCCTCTGAATAAAAATGGCTGAAATCACTTTAGTCTCTGTAGGCTACAATAAAGTAGGAATGAAAATGACATTTTTGTGTTCATAGGGTCTAGTATGAACAAGGCAGACCCCATTCATAAGGTATTTCAAGGCAAAGTCTTATTAAATATTTTTACTATAGTTTTCCATGTCCTTTTTGCAGCACAATCCTATTATCAATTAATGCTGTGTGTGTGTGTGTGTGTGTATGTGTGAAAACACAGAATCCCCAGTGTAAGTGATCTGATGTGAAAGGAGCAAGACTGTGTGTGTGCCGCTCAGAGGTGTGTGAACACACCGGTGTTCCAGGCCAGGAACTGGAGGGGGCTGCTTCCCCAGAATACTGTTGATGAATCACTGTTGCACTGTGAGCTGATCTCTTCCAGGCATAGCCACATGTGACATAACCTTTCAGTGAGTGACTTCCTTACACCTGCTATGAGGGATTTAGGCTAGGCTTTTCCGCTTTTTCCCATAGGCTTCGAGCCTATGAAAATGGGAAAAAAGAGGTGTTCAAGTGCATCATGGTAGTCTTGAGCAAATTAGGGTTCCTAGCATCTAACCACACAGGCAGCGAACACAGCACCCCCATCTCTGCTTGAGGCTGGAAAGCTGGAACTGGCTGCCCGGTGAGCCAAGGGAAGAGGCCAGACTCCACTCTTGGTCCTCTTTTCGTCTGCCCTCTTCCTTTCCGATGAGGGTTCTCATAGGAAATCACAAATACAGAAGAACATGGATACAATTATCAATAAGAGATCCGAGTAAATAGTCTTGGTAGCATATTGTCTATGTGCCAAGGAAAGAGGGAGGAAAGATGTGGAGCAACTTCTGGAGTCGTACTCATGTGTTTATTAAACACTGAGCTCAGAGACCACAGTGAAGTATGAGTGGGAAAAATCCATCACCACCGTAGGAACACATTGGCCCTTTGATATGAACTTTACTTCAGGTTCAGAAGAAGTTAAGTTATGGAAGAAACTGATTTCCACAGGTTTCACTGCCACAAATACCAAATCAGGTCATTGTCATTCCTGCATCGTCCTAGTCTGCACAGACTGCAGTGTTACCAGCCATTTCCACCCAGAGAAAACATTTAGGCTGCAGAAAGCAGAGTGGCAACCACCTGCCTTTGTTTAAAATCTCATGTTTCCGGCAATGGCAGTGATTCCCAGCCTCTAAAGTTACCTGAAAAGACACTCTTAATTCTTGCACAAATGTGTAATTTGCTGACTATAATTTTCTCCAACTGCTAAATAAAACTCTCTTCCTTCTACTGGGAAGAAAAGAGCCAACGGCTCTGGAGCTGGTGTCCAGGTGTATGGCTCGCCCTATCAGGCACGAAGTACAAATAATTAGTGCGTGGTCAGGCACACAGAGTGAGCTTTTCTCCCACAGGACACCTTCCTGTCAAGATGTCAGCAGAAATAACCCTTCAGATTACAGGAGAGGCTGCAATTCCCCACAGCGCATCTCATAACCACCAACACCCTCAGACTTACAGGACCTGCCATGATCTGATCACCCAGCACCTAGGAATATGGCGCTCTCCCCACCCCCCTCCTTCCCTCCCCACAGCACAGCAGTAATAGATGCAATCTGTCTTTCTGAGTCTCCCCGCCTCCATGGTGCCTGCTGCAGCAACCAAGGGCTCTCCAGGCTCAAGGGAGAGAAAGGGCAGACAAAAGGACTGAGAGCAGTGTCTGGCTTCCCTCTGCTCTCCAGGCAGCCAGCTCCAGTTTCCCAGCCTCAAGCAGAGATGGAGGAGGTGCCCTGCTCACTGCCGGCAATCTTAGTTTTCTCATGGCTCGTGTGATGCATTCTGCATGATCACCGCTTTCTTCTCTCTTGAGGGGAAACAATCATAGACAATGGCATCACTAAGAAATCACCTCCTCATTTTTTCCAGGGTGAGGTGACGGTATGAATCATTTTCATGCCACATCTTGTTCTGTAAGAGGCCACATGAGGAAATCAACTGGAAAATGATCTACATAAGAGAGTTAGACAGACTAGGGGTCAAGTCTTAAAATCTACTACTCGCCTCCCCACATGCACATGCACATGCACATACAAACACACACACACACACACACACACACACACACACACACTTCTACCGAGTTGCTTCATAATAGTCTAACAAAGCTGAGCTTTATGTAGTTTCTTCACAATAAATGAAAGCAAGCTGCAAACCCTAACAGGGTTCACTTTGTGTCCCCGCCATGGTCATCTGCGATGAGCTCACTGGAGAACGCTTTACCTAGCCTCACATAGTGCACAGCGTGGCACAGGTCGTGGTGAGGGCTCTTGGGTGGCATGGCCTCAGCATGGGTGGTGATGGCTCTGCACAGGATGTGGGAGTGCCTCAGTCCCCGGAGCACACACCGACACCCAGGCTCGACCAGGAGTAGGCTCCTCACCTCCATGTGGCCACTCCGGGGGCCAAACTCCCACCACCAGAATCTCAGAGGACAAGCTGCAACCAAACCACAGCACAGAGCTGCCACTAGTTTCCAGGTGAATGGAAATGTGCATTCCCAGAAAGTCTATATGGGGACTTTTATGGCAATGCAATTTGCAACAGTTAAAACTGGCTGCACCCCAGACATCCTTCTGTGGGGAAAGAATGGGTAAACTTCTCTCCATGCATGCCACGGATCAGGATGCAACAATAAAAAGGAAGAGCCGGTGCTCACGCTGTCATCCCAGCCACTCCGGAGGCTGAGATCTGAGGATCGCAGTTTGAAGCCAGTCCCGGCAGGAACTCTGTGGGACTCTTACCTCCAATCAACCACAGAAAAAATAATTGAAGAGGTAGAGCACTAGCCAGGAACGAAAGGAGCTCAGGGACAGTGCCAAGCCCAGAGTTTGAGCCCCAGGACTGGATGGGGGAGAGGGGGAGAGGAGAGGGCAGGGGATGGAATACATTGAACTGCCTTGGTGACTCTCCAGAGAGTCATGCTGAGTGCAAGACCCCTGTCTGGACTGTTCATGTGCACAGCCTTCTAGAGACGCTGCCCAGCAGCCTCGGGCGATGGACGCGGCTCCTGCCTGAACCACACCAGTGTCTCAGACGCTATGAGGATTTCAGTGTGAAACAGCCCCACAGGCTCCTGCGGTGAATGCCTGGCCTTGCTGGTGCAGGTGCTGCTGCGGTAGGTGTGGAAACCGGAGGGATGGCCAGGCAGAGGAAGGAAGCCACTGCACGGTTCTAGCAAGGTCCCCGTCTCTCCCAGTTCCTGTCACTGGGTGCTAACCCCCTCTGCCATGCTCTTGTGGCATGGGTTCTGCCCAAAGTACACGAGCACTGCACCCAAGGACGAGGGCCCCTAAAACCATACACCTAAACACACTTGTCCTAGGTTAAGTTGGTTCTGTCAGCTATTTGGCCATGGAGATGAACAGAAACCAGATAAAGATACAGAGACCTCCCTTGTTTCCCACAACTGTATGTGAATCTATAACCACCTCCAAGTAGAAGATGTAATTCAAAGAAGAAAGGTGGGTAGTCCAGAAGTTCACGATGCTATCACAAACAAGGTCAGAGGAATGGTTTCTGTGGTAGAGCACCTGCCTAGCCAGGGCAAGACCTCAATGATGCTGGGGAGAAGGGGGATGGATGGGTGGGGGAGGAATAGCGGAACAGGCAACAGGCTGGTGACCCCGCTGACCAAGAGAAGAGCCACAGCTGAAAAACTCAGGCCCAAACCAGTGAGTATGCTATTCTACAAACCACGAAGAGAGAAAACAGACTGAGTAAAGCCGTCTTCCATGCTCAAGAAATCATCTAGTTAAGAGAGAAAAAGAAGAAAAGGGTGAGGGAGGAAGTGGCTGGGTTGGCTCCAGGGCTGGAGCGGGCTGTGGCGCCACATGTGGGCAGGGTGCTGCCCAGACTGCACGTGGTGGCAGCGTGACGGCCCTTTGAGGGACCTCGACTGCCCTCCACGGCAGCTGCTGCTGTCAAGGCCAGAGATCCTGAGCTCACACTCTATTCCTGACCCCATGGCAGCCTGTGTGAGGCCCCTGGCTCACACTCCACCCCTGACCCCATGGCAGCCTGTGTGAGGCCCCAGGCACGCCAGGGTCCACGTGAACACAGCACGCACAGAATGCTTGGCCTCAGAAATGAAGCAAGAGGAAGCATCTCTGGAAGAACAGGACCTCAGTACCTCGGAACACGTCCTTACCAAATAGCCCGGTTTAAATGATCCAGTCCTCGATCAGGGCCCGAGGGAATTCACATCCCATTGTCCAAATCTTCCCCACATAGAAATTAATACCATACGGGCATCCTTGTTTCAGGGATCAAAACCTGGCAATCTGTTCTGTCATTCTCCTGTTCCACAGCCTCAGGTCCAGAAACATCTGCCCTAGGAGTGGCACTCGCTATTCTGTGCCATCCTGTTATGCTGTCCCGCAAGGAATCTCCCGTCAGCAGAAGGACGGGGGTCACAGCCACCCAGCACAGGTCCCAGGACGCCTCCTGTGCCACCTGCGAAATAAGCTCAAGACTGACTCCAATTTCAGGACAGGACTGCTGCTTCATGAAGTGACAACTGGCAGACAGACGCATCCGTACCACGGTAATTGGAAGCTCTTGTCACCAGATAGCAGCAATTCAATTTCTCTACGAATGCCTGTGTGCTACACTAGTATCTGGCAGGTGTAAGAATCCCATCTCTGATTGCCAATATTCCCAATCTACTTTCTTTGCCTATTTTCCTACTGCAAGCAATTATGGCTGGAAATCAGTCTGCAGCATGCATTCATCCATATTCAGCTCTTTCCACTCCAGGCAAATCTTGCCCAGGGAAAAAAAATAAAAAGAGACAGATCTGAAAATGCACATTTGTTCCTATATTTTGATCCCCTCACTGTCCAAATGTTTGCTTGTTGACAATATACAACTTGCTCCACATCAAAGTAAATATTCAAAACACATAGTTCCAAAAAACTAGACCATATATTTATTTTGGGAGAAGCAAAAGCTTCAATATATGAGACCCAAAAGACAGGAACAGTCTGAATTAGTTGAATGTACAGTGATACAGACTTTAAAAAAAGATAGTGTGATGCTGTCTAAGAATGTTGGGGAAAACAAAGATTTAAAAGCAGTGTGTGGGGGCCGGGAGTTTAGCCTAGTGGTAGAGTGCTTGCCTAGCATGCACGAAGACCCGGGTTCGATTCCTTGGTACCACATATACAGAAAAAAGCCAGAAGTGGTGCTGAGGCTCAAGTGGTAGAGCTCTAGCCTTGAGAAAGTCCAAGGACAGGGCTCAAGCCCTGAGCTCAAGCCCAGGACTGGCAAAAAAAAAAAAAAAAAAAGCAGTGTGTGGGATGAACACAGCAAGACTAGAAGGTGGGCAGGCAGGCCAATGAACTCTACTGCTCTTATTTAAGAAATTATTCAAAGCCTCAAGTCAGGGACTAGAATTTTGAGATTTCTCTCAATTAGCGTGTTAGGTGAAAGTCATCAGAGACCATACCATCTAGTGACATTCTTACTATTTTCTTTCATTTAAATTTTTTAAAAAGTGACTCCTGGTAATCTGTCTCCAGAGATAACCAATTTTATCTTTCTTGGGTTTTTCTTTTCTACATCCAAGAGAAAATATATTTTCGCATTCTTTTTTTTTTCAGTAAGCAGCTACGTGCAGCACACATTTTAATTTCCCTGTGTTACTTTCCTGCTCACACATCTTCTTGCACAGCAGTCCTCTTGAGTGGATGTAACACACCACTGGAGGACCCTGAAGGGCATCTCCATTCTTCCCCGAACAGGAAACAGAATTACACATAGGCCACTCCATGCATTTGCTGGAAGATCAACAAGAGGCATTCCTCCAAGTGTGAGCGCTGAGTAGAGCAGTGCCTACCGCTGAGAGCTGGCTCCCTTCCCCACCCCACCGTCTCTTCTAGACAGTAACTATTTTCCTGAACTCTTGCTAAGAGTCAATGCCAGCAAATACTTTTTCTCTTTGCTAAGCCAACCAGTTAACAAGTGACATTTCAGTTTTTACCTGCACAGCCTTTAGTGTGAACTGAGCTGGGCGTCCTGTGGTCTGTGTCCCGTGAGGCTGGCCCCGGGACTGGGATTCACCTGGGAGCTTCTGGGAGTTGCTGGGAGGTGCTGGCAGTTGGCAGATGGGAGCAGAGAGGTTGTGTTTCTTCTCCCTTTCTCACTAGTTTCCCACTGGTGGCCACTCTGTTCTGTGATGACAGTCCCCTGTGCCCGGTCCCAGGTCCACTCAGACATACACCACTTCCACCTTTTGTGGCTCAATCCTAGCTACTATAATGGCTTCCTTGATGGTCTGTGTATCACACCAGCCTTCCCTCTTCCCCCAAAGCCAGCCCAGCTCTGAAACTGCCCTTTCCTATACATATCTGCATTTTCATCATTTGGGGACAATGTTGACTGTGGTTTGGCTTAGCTGAAATTAAAATACCCTATATGGTGCCTGTTTTCTATTGCATTTTGACCTTTTCATTGTTGATTTATAGTCAGAGGAATTCACTGTTAATTAGAGCAAGAGTTGGCAAACTTTTCTGTTTGGCCCTTTAGGGATAGATAATAAATATTTCTGGCTTTGGGAATCAGGTCTGTTGCAACTACTCGGTTCTGCCACCGAGGGTGAAAGCGGCCACAAATGCAGTACCCGAGTGAGTGTGGTTCGGCCATCGTGAGGCGGGGTTACACATGACCTGTGCTCTGCAGCACAGGTCTTCTCAGCCATGTAAGCTGCAAGTATCTTTCCCCACATTACTTTTCATTACTATTCATACAGTGGTTTTCTCATACAACGTTTTTAGAACTCATTTTAACATATATGGTGTAGTTTATTACTACTTATGATTTCTGTTACTTTTATACAGAGAGCGAAGAGTAAAATCATGAGAAACTCAGGGGAGAAAAGCTGAATGCCTGAGCCAAAGTACTGTCTGACTGAGCCTTCTAAGACTTGATGGAACTTCCTCTCCTATGGAGTCCCCCTTGGAAGGCTGAGCATGCAGAAAGGTGAGCACAGGTGCCTAAGCCTTCCATATCTAGGCACTCCGGGCCACCCAACTCCACACCTTAAAAGCTCCTCTCTACACAAGTACTAAGAACTTGAGAAATTCAGAGGAAAAAAGTCTCTAAATCATACCCATGTAAATACTCCAAGATCATTCCACCTTATCAGGCCTCGTCCATCCTCAACAGCTTTGGGATAGCAGAGTTTAAGGACATTGCTACAGTTCTCAGTTAGGGGCAGTTCAGTGTCTTCACTCTACATCCTGACCCGGAGTCCTCCAAGACTTTACTCTAGGCTTGAAGCCTCTTAGCCTGAGTTTGTAATGAATTTAGAATTTGACTTCTGCAAATTCAAACCAAGTATCTTTGTGGAAAATTTGCATACAGAAACGGAAAATAAAGTGTTTTTTTTCTTTTCTTTTTTTTTTTGCCAGTCCTGGGCTTGAGCTTAGGGCCTGAGCACTGTCCCTGGACTTTCTCAAGGCTAGAGCTCTACCACTTGAGCTTCAGCACCACTTCTGGCTTTTTTTTTCTATATATGTGGTACCAAGGAATCAAACCCGGGTCTTCATGCATGCTAGGCAAGCACTTTAACCACTAGGCCAAACTCCTGGCCCCAGAAAATAAAGTATTATCAATATAAATACCTGTTATTACTGGATGCTGGGTGCTGGCTCACAACTATGATCCTAGTTATTCAGTACACTGAGATCTGAGGATCACAGTTAGAAGACAGGCAGAAAAGTCCCCATGAGACTCCTATTTCCAGTTAATCACCCCCAAACCTGAAGGAACTGTGTCTTAAAGTGCTATTGTGCTACTCTTGAGCAAAAGAGCTCGGGGACAGTGCCCAGGCCCCAGGTTTAAGTCCCATGATCAATCAAAACAAACAAACAAAAAACCCTGTGATTTACAACAGCCCAGAAAAGGCTATTCACTTAGGGAAAAAATGGGCACTCAAGTCCCCTAAGGTTTAATATTTTGAAGTCATAGGAGTTTTACCTATTTCTAATTGCCATAAAGAAGTGAAGCCCTACAGCTGAAGAAATAAAACACAGACGGTAAATCTGATGTTTCTGTATGGCTGTCACCCTGAAGAATTCAGGGAGTAACAGAGGTGATGGGAATTTGGAACTTCTATGTGAGTGGTAAAAGCACCCTTGGGATGGGAGACAGTGTCCCTCCCCTGAAATATGCATATGAACCTGTGGTTTTCCATCCGTCCACCCAAGTTATGAACACGGCATAAACAGACAGGAAACCTCCCTCTCTCACTGTGTTGCCTACAAAATCATGCCAGAAAATGTTTGCTTACTGAAGCCCACATATGAAGTCAAGGGGATGAAGGTAAATGTAGGCTTTGAGGAAAAGGAAAGACCCGGCTCAGTAATAACATAACATCTGTGCCAGCCTGAGGTGACCTGTGAAATGGGGCCCTGTTTTTGCTGTACTTGTTAACCTCAGGCTGATCTCAGAGACTTCAGATCTCCCTTTATTAACTGGACCAGTAAATTTTACATGCATGTACGTAAGAAAATGATGTAGAGTTAAAAGAGGAATAACTAGTGATAGTACAGCTGAGTCACAAGATGACAAAAGTCAGTTGCATGGTGGTAAAGAGAAAAGCATTAAAAAAGACACTAAAGATAGACATGTGTCTACAAATTGGGTCATGCTGCCCAGAGGGGAAGGCCATAGGCTCATCCATTCTCTCCTCGCCAAATGCTCTGATTACATTTCAAAGGTAGGCCTGGAAGCTCTCACTGCTACTACCAGCCACAAGGACACAGGAAGTAGCTGACAAGTAAGTTACCATTCACTCAGCATGGATCACAGCCATGGGAGGCAACAGTCAAGCTCACACGATCTGAGGCCATGAGAACCAGGTGGACACCTCTGCAGAAAACTGCTAAACTGACTTCATTCAGTCACCCTTAAACGTGCTATCATTCTTTTAAAAGTTCAGTTTTCAAATGTATTGTAATCTTTGGTTTATAATTAATTCATTTGGGGATCTCTGGGATGTTTCCTGTATCACATACAAATCAGAACATTAACGTGCAAACATTAACGTGCAAAGAGATTTATTCAGTCCAATTGTTCCACACAGAGGATGCAAAGAAAAAGCATCCTGGAATGGACATCCCAGTGCTGAAGGAGAATCAGAGGGAGAGCGGACAGCAGGACAAGACAGCAGCTGCCCCTTCTCCTTCCCCGAGGGCCCCGGAGCAGATGAGGGTGGGGGTCAGGAACCTCTCTCCGGGTGAGGTGGGCAGCAATCCAACAAGACCCAGAACGGCGGAGACTCTCCCAGAGGGGATATAAATGGGGACCCCACAAGCCCCGCAGGCAGATCACCAGTGCCCAAGACCCCTCTTCACCTTCTTGCCTTGAAAGTGTCCACTCTCTGCCGTCTTGCCCAGGAAACAGGTGGACACAACCTCATAAGTGAAAGCCAACCTGCAGGTGGACAGAATCTCACAGGGCGTACACCCTTCCTGCCAGCCGGAAGTCTGGGTTAGGAGCTTATATCCACCCTCCAGTAACCAAGAGGCTTGTTCCCATTTTCTTTGACACCTTACTCACTCTCACTTTCAAGAAACCTTTGCCTCTGCTCTTGCTTTTCCCTCCTTGTAATTCTTTATGTGGGGGAGAAAGGAAAGAAGCCAGATTCTTTCCCTGTCACTGCTCTCTGACAGTTCAGCACCTTGTCCTCCTCCAGGCAGGAAGGCCGCTGATCTCATACCATTTCTTACACAAACTTGGGCTTGGAATGACACCACCCCAATGTTGTACTTCTCTCAGACAAAACATCCCAATAAAGCTGACACTTGCTCTAAGCTCTGTTTTCTGGTATGAATTTGCTAGATTTATCAAAAAATCCAGCCCCTAAAGAGAAGGCAATGTGTGTTTAGTCACTAGGATAAATCCTTGTGGGTGTGTGGTTCTCAGCCAGAACCTGAATTAAACCAATAGGTACCAACTGCTCCATAGAATGCCAGTCCAACAGGCTGAGTGGGAGACAAATATTGTATAACACCCAAGAAAACATCAATGTGCTTATGCCAAAACAGCCCACTGGACTCTCGCATCTTCTTTCATTTAAAAAAGAAAAGAAAAGAAAAAGGTTTAGCCAGCACCAATGACTCATGCCTGTAATCCTCGCTATTCAGGAGGCTGAGATCTGAGGATTGAGGTTCAAGGACAGCTGGGGCACTAAAGTCTGTGAGATTCTTATCTCCAATGAACCACTAGAAAAACCAGAAATAGAGCTGTGGCTCAAGGGGTAGGGCGGTAGCCTTGAGCTGAACTGCTCAGGGACAACATCCAGGCCCAGAGTTCAAGTCCCACAACTGACAACACAAAATAAAACAAACAAACAAAACCCTGCACTACATCCTAAACACACAGTATTTGAGCACTCCTGCGGACAGCCTGAGAGGCCCCCAAAAGAAAAAGCTAGTTGGCCCAGGGAAGCTGTTTCTGGGGTAGAAAGAAGCACTGGGTGGCACATGTGCCTGGCTCTGGGTGTTTAGACAAGTTGATGAGACGAAAATAAATACACATGTTCTCCTGCAGGGCATGGGCTTGTGTGGAGAACAGGGCTAGTGTGTGCAGGAGACTAGACGATGGCTTGATAAATACTGTTGACCTCTGCAGGGGGAGAGCGCAGCACTTCTAGCCAACATACTGGGAAAATGATGGCTAATGATGACTAACGGCGCGTGCGTGAGGGATGATGGACAGCGACTGTCTGAGGGGACACTTTCCCTGGTGCTTGCTCAGAGCCATCATACATGCTGGCCCTCTCTCTGGGCGCTGCACTTGGAGCTCTGCCACAAGCCAATGTCTGCACTCACCACCTCCAGGACCCCCACAGAAGCAAAGCCAGAGATCCCTCCTTGGCCCAGTCAAAACTGAACAGCAGTGCTGCCGGTCTGCGTGGCTCCTGGAAGCCAGGAAGGCTTCCTGGAGGAGTTTTTGTCCTCTCAGGCCTCAGTAAACTTCACTCACAAACTGTATACTCCAAAACTCAGAGCTCAGAGCCTGAACTCTGTTCTTGGACTTTCTCAAGGCTAGAACTCTACCACTTGAGCCTCAGCACCACTTCTGGCTTTTTTCTATGCATGTGGTACTGAGGAATCCAACCCTGGTCTTCGTGCATGCTAGGCAAGCACTCTGCCACTAGGCCAAACTCCCAGTCCCCCAAAATTCAATATTTAAAATGGCAAAAAGAAATCATTCCACAAAAGAATATGGATTCCAATTTTCTTCTATCATAATAGTTCATACATAATTAAATACAGACCTAATTTAAATTGATTTATGGTGTATTTTCCTAATTAAGGGAATTCATTGTGCAAAAAAAGATCATTTCTTAGATTTAGTTCTCAGTGGAATGATAATGATTCATGAATCACTGCTTAGGGGCTGATGACGTCAGCAAGTCCACACCTATGCACACCAACTGATGTGCTGGACAAATATACAGGCCCACATGCCACAGGAAGGTTCTGACTCCACATGAAACAAAGCCTCTTGTTGACCTTCTGAGATACATACACAAAACACTTCTACAAAGGACTTCCAGTAAACGGGTGGTATGGAGCCGAAGTTTTGGTGCAGAGTGACAGATTAATTTCAAAAAGAGTTCACCTTGGTCTCATGCTATGCTGAGAGGCTAGAGGTCACAGGTCATAGAAAAACATAGAAAAAAACATAGAAACTAATTTTCAGTCCTCCTGGCCAGTACACAGTCTGACAAAAAGCTATGAGACAGCCAAGGCTGCAGAAGAGGGGTGACAAGATCTCATATAAACACACATACAACCAGTGAGGTTATTAAGAAGCCCACAGAAAATACTTCTACCAGAAAGACAGGATAAAGACAACTTAGCAGAGTTTGATTAAAAAAATATAATGCTATGCAATGAAATGTTAAAGCAATTCTTATTAAAATGAGGAATTTGACAATGATGACTGACAGCTCTTTTAAGATACTGCTTTGAAGGATATGCCTGATGTAAAAAAGTACTTAAGAATCTATACAGTAATAAAATATGTGAAAAAGTTTCTTTAGTATAGATTAGCCACTTTGAAAATCCAACTAGCAAAAGTACTAAAACTGTTCAGAATTTATGTAAATGCATAGATAAAAGATAATTATGCTAGAAAACCATTATCTTTGCTCTAAACCAGAAATAAACAGCTAAAAATTGAGATTAAAAATGTTTTTATAAAATATAGCATATGGGGGCCAGAAGTTTGGCCTAGTGGTAGAGTGCTTGCCTAGCATGCATGAAGACCAGGGTTCAATTCCTCAGTACTACATACATAGAAAAAAAAAAAGCCAGAAGTGGTGCTGAGGCTCAAGTGGTAGAGCTCTAGCCTTGAGAAGGCCCAAGGAGAGTGCTCAGTCCCTGAGTTCAAGGCCCAGGACTGGCAAAAAGAAAAAGTAGCATATGGCATGTAATACATAATAAAAATAAGGGCTGGGATATAGCTCAGTGGCAAAGTGCTTGCCTAGAAAGTGCAACATCCTGGGTTCAATCCCCAGGGCCAAAAAAGAAAAGACAAAAAAAAAATACGGAGTAAAAATAACAGGGAAAACACAAAACTATGATATGGAAAAAATAGAAAATACAAAGAAATACATGAACTAGACATATGTACTCCTAAAAAGGCATGTCTCTTAAAGCCAGGTTTTCTGAGGTTAATATATAGCTTTAAGTACATACTTCCAATGGGAACATAATGGAGTTAATGGAGTTTCTTTTTCCTTTAACTTGAAGTCATTATAAAGATTATTTGCCAACAATACTCATTGAGAAGAACAGCTATGCTGATTCTTCTGTAGAGAGATGTGACTGGCAGCTCCAGCAGGGAATGTCTTCATTATAAACCCACAGGGATCCCTCCACCCCATATACCAGATCCTTTACTTTTCCCCAGCGAACCTCCCCCCGTGCGTTCTGTGATCACCAAGTTCAAAGCATTGCACATATGAACACTCAATAAATGTTCATGGATGACAAGAGAACAACAACAAAAAGAACAGCTAAGAGAGCTATGCAAATGAAGAATCAAGAGAGTGGAACTGTTTTAGAAGACATCAAACTTGCCATCCACTACACAGGAAGGAATGAAGAGGAACAGGGCTGACAGTATTTAGGAATGAAATCAACAATGAATTAACCAGAGACCATGGGAAGAAAGCCCAGTATATATCAAAATTCAATGTATTTCAAAGATAGTTTTTCAAGTGAGTAGGGAAATAAGGATGCATAATAAAGAGATGACATAAGTACACCTCTACCTGGGCAAAAGAAAGCAAGACTACATCACCTCAAATCATATCTAAAATCATTTTTAGTTATATTAAGCTTCCAATTTGAAAAATAATCAAGGGGGAAAAACCTATTTCAGTAACTTTAATACCAGCCAGGATTCCCAGTGTGGGAAACTCCTGTTCCACTAAAAGAAAAAAACAACAACTATGCAATCAGATTTTAATGTAAAATCTGGTCATTTTAATAACAAAGACTAAAAGACAAATAAAATGTGAAGATACCTGTAAAATTTTGAGCTAAGTTGATGTCCCAAATAATACCTAAAGCTTAACAAGGAACTGACCAAAAGCTCTCTAAAAATAAACCAAGGAATAGTTCACACAATTCAAAATAAATCAAACCCAAACACTTAGTAAGTGCACAAAAAGGTTCTCTACCAGCTAGGTACCCGTGTCTCACCCCTATCATCCTCATCACTCAGGATGCAGACACCTGAGGATCATAACAACACCAGCCAGGGCAGAAAAGTGCATGAAACTCTTACCTCCAGTTAACCACCAAAAAATCTGTAAGTGGAACTGTGGCTCAAATAGTAAAGCACTAGGCTTGAGCAAAAAAGTATACAGACCGTGCACAGGCTCTGAGTTCAAGCCCCAAGACACACACACACACACACACACACACATACATGCAGACACACACATATACACGAAGACACACAGACACACACAGATCTACACCTTAATGAACTGCAAAATACCAACTCACATAACAATATTTGCCCAGTAGATTGGGAAAATATTTCATTAATGAGATATACCGCCTATGAAATTACAATCTGCTACAAATATATTTTGGAGGAAAACCTGATCATTCATTTTTTGCAGTCCAGTCTTTTCTATCAGTCTCAATACCTGAGAACAACTTACATAAGGAAAAGTTGATTTCCGCTCAGGGTCTGGGGGACTTACTCCAGCCATGGGCATTCATTTTTGGCTCTTGAACTTCATAATGGAAGAAGTAGCAGAAGAAAGCTGCTCACCTTGGGGTGACTGGGAAGCAGAGCAGGACAGCAGGAGTCAAGGTCACAGGTGTCTTCCAAGGACAAGCGCCTAATGACCAACCTACCTGCCAAGTGCCACCACCCAAGGTCCCACTATCTCCCAACAGTGTCGCCAGCAAGGGACCAAGGCTGACCACAGGAACCTCTTTGGGACATTATAACAGACAGAAAGAGAAGCCTGCTTTGGCATCTTCTGAGCCATATGAAAAGCTGTAAGGTTCAGAACAGCCCTGACATGCTCACTAACAGGCTCAATGGACTATATAGCACATAAAGTCACTCCATGGAAACTGGTGACTATATGATTTTTAAAGAAGTATTTTTATTCCACTGAGATATGGTATACCATCAGAGTAACAAAGCTCTGTTGTTTGGAAGACAGGCTATTATAAATCCCAGCTTTGCCTCTTTCTTCTTTTTAACAATGTTAGGACTGTCAACTGGTTATTTCTCTGGATGTTAGCAAAATAGGGACAACCGTACCTACTCACAATATTGTAGCATTCAAAGTAGATCATGCATCTAAAACATGTTCTTAAATTCCAATCCAAGAAACAGAAGTTACAAAGTAATGGCTACACTGAAAATCCATTTTAACAATATTACAGCCTTTTCTTGTTTGCTATCCAAACAAATCACACCTTGTCCATTCGTGATGGGTTTTGACAATGGAGGAAATGCCAGTGGATGACCAGGTGGATACACTGGGTTTGGACATGGCACAGTATAGGAACTAGGGGGTAAACAGACAGTGAGTACAGAAGGAGTGGGGCACAGGAAAGGGCTGCCGCTGGGCTACAAGAGACAGAGAGGAAGGAAGAACATGGAGAAAGGGCTGCGAGGCCATGTGCGCACCTGCACCCACACAGCAGGAATTCACTCGACACAGGCCCTGTCGGGTCCAGCTCAGGCTGACACTCTAGCAATGTGGAACTCCAGCTTTGTGTGGGGTGACTGCCATGAGTGCTTCACTTCAGAATCTACTAAACAGAACACAGATGCAAGGCAAGTCAGAAGGACGGGGCAGGAGTCTGCCTGCTATGTTATTTAAAGCAAATGAGTATTTAAGTGAAATGGCACATGATATGACAGCATGCTGTTGTACTGTTTCTTTTCTAACGTGTAAGCTGGCTTATGAAATCTCTCTCACATGTAATCAAAGACACCGATTCTTGGGAGCTGGGTATGGCACAACCCTACCTAAATATCAATAATTAATCACCACTTCAATATCTCACTAATAAACACTGGCATCAATCAAGGTATACATGAACTTTCAGATAAAGGTAGTAAATATTGAATGAAGCCAAATAGAAAGTGACTAACATCAACAGGAAAAAGTGAGATAGAGAGCAAGCAGTAATGTATCACTACAACCAACAGACGACAGCCTTGCACAAAACACAGCCATTAGAACCATAAATTACAGGACAGTGTGCTTTTCACTGTAAAATAACAGATGCTCTGAAAGCCTTCATTAAGACTCATAGAAGCAGCCTACCTTCTCCCTCCCTTCCTCCTTTTCTGCGTTTCCACCCCCTAACCACCCTCCATCTTTCTCCCTTTCCCTCCCTTCCTCAGATCTCTAAAGTAGTAACCCTACCATACGCACCAGGTATGCTCAGTACTACACACACACACATACACACACACATACACATACACACATACACACACACACACACACACACACACACACACACACACACCATAGAGATAATTTTAGCAAAGTGATTTTAAAGATGCCTAGTATATATTTGTTAAGACACAGCTGCCAGATGAATGATGAGGGGGAATGGCACATAGAAGGATGGAGAAAAGGGAGGGCCTAGCTATTCCTTCAGAAGGACTGAAGGGAAAGGCAAAGGCATGCGAATAAGAAGTTACAGTTGTATCGACGAATGCAGTGTCGTGAAAAGCAACAGGAATTCCTGAGCTAGACACAGTGAGGACCAGGAGGGGAGGGACACGCAATATCCAAGAGGGTGTTTTAAGCCAGTCTGGAACTAAAACCATGAACAATGAGACATGGCTGCTGAGTTCTTGGCATGGCATATAAGTTGCAGGTATATGAACGTTTGTGTGACTATTCAAGTATATATGTGCATGTGCAAAGATACATGTGTGAGGTGTAGGTATAAGTGTACATATAAACAAGGTGTGTGTGTGTGTGTGTGTGTGTGAGAGAGAGAGAGAGAGAGAGAGAGAGAGAGAGAGAGAGAGAGAGAGAGAGAGAGAGAGACTGTGCAGATGCACACATCATATGGACAAGATGTCTCTGTGAGAGAGAGAGAGACTTCACAAATACACACACACACATATGAACAAACAGATATCAAGAATCAGGCAGGTTTCATATCTTAAAAGGAGTTAAGCAAAAGCAATGTTCCAACCATCAAATTGTATGCTCATATTGTGTCATATTGAAATGACAATTCAGAGTTGCTAGGGACCCAAGGTTAAACGAACAATAAATTAACCAAGTAGGGATACATTATAACTATCATGAAGATAACATGACCAAAAACTGAAAGGATGGGAAACACAAGGTCACAGACAAAAGCAACATTCCTTCAGAAAATACAAAATTATGAAGAGGAGCTGGGCAATGGTGGCTCACACCTGTAATACTAGCTACTCAGGAGGCTGAGATCTAAAGATCGAGGTTCAAAGCCAGCTTGGGCACAAAAATCCATGAGACACTCATCTCCAATGAATCACCAGAAAACAGGACGTGGCACTGTGGCTTAAGGAGTATGGCGGTAGCCTTGAGCTGAAGAGCTCAGGGCCAGTGCCCAGGCCCAGAGTTCAAGCCCTACAACCCACAAAACAAATACATACATACATACATACATACATACATACATACATACATACAGAAGAGGAAGATTTTCCAAGTATAGTGCTTTAGAAGGATAAGATTTTTGTTAAGCACAGCTAATATTAATTTCTTCTTTAATATGATGGGTGAAGGAGTTACAAAAAAGTTGATCATCCCCTAAAACAGTAAAAGCACTACCCAATCTTTACATTCAAGTTCTATGACCAAGACTAGCATGAATCACTTTTCCTTTTCAAATTAATTCCCAGCATGGATATCTTTCCCTGACACTGGAAAAGTTTAGCAATTAAACTGAAGGCTATAAAACTGATTTCTTCTTCAGTGCAAAACACACAGCAAAAAAAAGCAATTTTATCTCTCTCTCTGACCTACATCATGGCAATTACTCTAGATGCATCATTTCCCCCTTGGATCAGCTTGTTCAAATGATACACAGGCTTCTAAGACCATGGGTGATCTCTCTAAACAACAAACTTCGCATATTGATCATTCTAAGCACCGTATGCTCACCACAAAATTTTTAAAACGCAAACTACTGAAGTAAGAACTTTTCCCAAATAAATGGCCAACTAGATCAGAGAAGCAACTCAAATGTCTTTCCCCAGACACTGCCATCTCAAGATGGAAAAAACCCAGATGATTCTGCATAGATCTAATTCATGATCATTCTTATAAAAAGTCCAGCTTTAATGAAGTCCATAATGATCTGGATAAAATACATTTAATTAGATTATAAACTGCAACATAAAACAGCTGCACTAGGCCTCTTAACATTTTCCTCTCTGAAGATCAGAGGACTAAAAGGGATTATAAAACAACCCACTCATTTTTCTGGTCTTTTAAAAGGAGGAAAGAAAAACCATTAGACACAACTAAAGCTCCAGACAACTTCTATCAAGTGAAGCCCAAGTCTGCTGTTTAGAGACCTCATATGCAGGGTCCAGTGAGAGTCAGGGACCCACATGAAAACAGGATGGAAGATTACACCTCGTCACAGAATTCGAACGTTCTCCTGCACAACTAACTGTATAAGGCATTCAATGGCATCTGAATGAGCCACGCAGGAGAGAAAACCCTCAAATCTAGCTAATTACAATGTATTTCAGAGCTTATCCTAATCCCATTCCTGTGCCTAGCATCTCCGCTGGGAGTTTGGGAAGGGCTCCGGGGTGAACGTATTCCCCACCGACATGCCTGTGCGTTTGGCTAGCTCATAGACTGAATTTTGGTTGCAGGAGACAGGGGGTTAGAAATGTGCGTGCAAGGATCACAACTGTTTTTAAATAAATACCCACAGAATTCCCAAATGCAGGATCCTGCCTGTGAGAGATCACGAGCCCAGCCCGTGCACTGAACACACTGCACTGCCAAGCCAGTATCTGTGCAGGGGTCTTCCTAAGGAAGGAGGAAGAACCTTTATAGGTACAGTTAAAGTGCTAGGCAACTTTTACCAGGCCAAACCCAAGCCCACTGTGTTGGGGGATCTCACAGGTAGCATTACCAGGGTTAGACAATGGGGATGGAACACAAAGCTTGCAGACTTTCTTAGCCTAGAATAGGTGCTGAGGAAGTATTTCAGGAAGGAGCAAGGCTGCTTGGCAATGGTGCATTTCTGTGGGGTATCAAGGGGTAAGACAGCCTGCTACTCCCTAGACTACCAAGCATAGAATGAGTCTATGACACAGAAGTCCCACTGAAAGAACGAAAAAAAAAAAGACTCACACAAGTGTCAGTATACTGATGTCATGGCATTACTACTTACAGTAGCCAAAATGAAAAAATAAACCAAACAGTATCTGTCAATAGATAAATAAAATGTGATATATAAATATACAAAACAGATTATTATTCAGCCATGAAAAGAACTGCTGATATATATACTTTAATGATGAACTCTGAAGACTTTATGCCGAGTGAAAGGTATTAGATGATTCTTCCTACGTGAGTTCCCAAGGGAACTCAAGTCATAGACAGAAAGTAAAAAGTAATAGTTGCCAGAGGATGGAGAAATGGGTTTACAGTTTCGGTTTCAAATATTATAAAGGTCTAGAGACGGATGGGATTGATGGTTGTGCAACACTATGAAGGTTTTAATGTTCCTAAGTGACTGTTAGGTTAAAATGGACATGTATTAATATATGCCTCTAGATAAACAATATGCATTGTCCTATGTCACCTACAACATATTTTAAGTGGTTAAAATGAGAGTCATGTTCTGTATGTGTTACTAGAACAATGAAAGGCACTGGCGAGGCGTGGCGGTACACACAGCCCTTCCACTCTCAGGGGCGGAAGTGGGAGGTCCCTGCGCCAGGAGCCTCGGCATCACAGCTAGTGTCCCATCAAAAGATTAAAAATGAAGCATAAAGAAAGAAGTGGCACAGGAAGTCTTCAGAGAGTAATGGAAACGTTCTGTATGGTGACTGTGCCTACGGCTTCATGGGGGTATAAAACTGTCAAAACTCATCCAATTAAGTAGATTCATGTAATTATATAAAATTATTGCTCAATAAAGTTGATGAGGGAGAAAAAAGACACCAGCAAATTAGCAGGAATATAATTTATGCCTCCCGCCTTTGCCCATTTCATCCTACCAAGCTAACTCACTTTCTCTTCCAGGGGAGGCAGGAGGAAAATCCACTCCCTGGACCACTCATCTCCTGCACTACTCCAGTAGCACTGAGTGTTGACATTTATGGCTGAGAACACCAGGCCCAGTGTGGTGGAGACATTTATCTGGTGGCTCAACATAGAGCTCATGTCTGGGCTGAATTCTGCACACACTCGATGTTAGAAATCCCCACAGTGTGACTATGACCCACCATGAGAAGTGTGGGTGGAAGACAGGTGGCTCCCTGCATGCTGACGGGCCACTTGTAGTGTTACCAGCACTTGTGCCTTGAGCTGTTTCTCCTTCCTAACTCCACAGTTAAGCTCAGGGAGTACAGTGAGCTGCAGCAGCACTCCCTGGCTCTGGGCTGGGGTTGGTAGAGGCAATGGGCCAGCCTGGTACGACTCTCGTTACCATGTTCTCAATTGCTAATTAGGCACTGTAACTGCATCCTTCTTTTAAAGGACTCTGTCAACAATGGATGTGGAGCACATAACAACACCAGGGTGCAACAAATTCTCAAACATTACCTTCCTTCTTCCATGTTCATCACCTACTAATCTAGGGACAGAGTACAGAGTTACATGTTTTAAAAAAACAAACAAATCGGGGCTGGGAGTTTGGCCTAGTGGTTAAAGTGCTTGCCTAGCATGCATGAAGACCCGGGTTCGATTCCTCGGTACCACATACATAGAAAAAAGCCAGAAGTGGTGCTGAGGCTCAAGTGGTAGAGCTCTAGCCTTGAGAAAGTCCAAGGACAGGGCTCAGGCCCTGAGCTCAAGCCCAGGACTGGCAAAAAAAAAACAAAAACAACAAAAAAAACAAACGATTTTCTTAGGTGGTAGTTTATGCTCACTGATATTTTCCTTTCTTCCTTCCTCTCTCCCTTTTCTTCTCCCTGCCTTTTCTCCTTTGAAATACATTACTGTAGGGCCAGGAGCATGGCCTAGTGGTACAGTGCTTGCCTAGCATGCACACAGACCCAGGTTCAATTCCTTGGTACCACATACATAGAAAAGCTGGAAGTGGTGCTGTGGCTCAAGTGGTAGAGCGCTAGCCTTGAGGAAAAAGCTCAAGGACAGTGTCAGGCCCTGAGTTCAAGCCCCAGGACTGGAAAAAAACCCCTGAAATACATAACTGTTATATGCCGCATTAACATATGCAGTGGGTGTAGATGGCATTAAGCATGTGAAAAGATGATCATCTGCCATCAGCAAAGTGCAAACATAAACAACAATGAGATTCCACAGCACATCTATCTGAACAGCCAAAATTCAGATGTCAACATCATCAAACGCTGGCAAGGACTTCGCACAAAAGGAGCTCTTTTCACTGCTGGCGGGAATGCAAAATGCTACCATCGCTTTGCAAGGTAATTTGGCAGTTTCTTACAAAATGACACATCTTCTTACTACATCATTTGGCACTCTTACTTGGTGATATTAATGTTAAAATCTAATTTCTACACAAAATTCTGCATCAAAATGTTTAAAGCAGCTAAGTGCCAAAATGTGTAAGCAGTCACAATATCCTTCCGCTGGTGAATAGGAAAACAAATCACGGTACATCCAGACACGATAGTATTGCTTTGCACTGAAGAGAAGTGAGCTATACAACATCAGGAAGAGACACGGGGCAACCTTATTAACAGCAAGTAGGTGAAGGAAGCCAGCATGAAAATGCACTCTGTGATTCTGACGACAAGATACTCTGCAAATGGGAAGTGGCGTGGTAGCTCAAGGGGTAGAGCGCTAGCCTTGAGCTGAAGAGCTCAGGGACAGCACCCAGGCCCAGAGTTCAAGCTCCACGACCAGCAAACGACAACAACAATAACAACAACAAAGCTATTCTGGAGATGGCAGGAAGATGGGTGGCTGCAGGGACTTCAGGGGAGGAGGGAGGACATGGTGCGGGCCCCACTACTCCAGGTGACACTGTCATGAAGGACACATGTCAGTCAGTGTGCATCTGTCCATGTCCACAGCAGGATGACTCCTGGTGAGAACTAGACCGCATGATAAGGATACTTCCAGGCAGGTTTGTCAGCCAGCACAAAGGGGCCTCTCTGGGGATGGCGAGCTGGCCAGGGAGAGGCCACACCCACACAGGGCAGGGGAGACACAGCATTCCTAAACCTTCCTTCAGGGCCGCTGTGAACCAAGCCCTCCCCAATGAAACTGTCTTTGAAACACATGCTGGAAGCACAGTCCATTTGGCAACACTGCTATACCAAGTAAGCCTTTGGAAGAACTGTATCTTTTTCCTGCCTTTCTCTGTCTAGGGACATGGAAACTGTCACTTTCTCAAATGCTCGGCAGCATCCCTGGGGAAGCCAGAAGGAGGAGGTGTGAGGAAGACTTGATGGCCAAGCGTACAACCAGCAGGCAGAAGGCAATGTGAAAGCCTTCGCTCTTCCTCACCTGCAAGAGCGCAATGAAGCAAATCAGCATTATTAAGGAGATAATGAAAACTGTGGGAAATTTTCTAAATTATACAGAATAAAGAATGACTTTTAAGTGTAATTTTTTTTTAAATGGGTCCCGGCCAGGTTCTTTTTTTTTTTTTTTTTTTTTTTTGCCAGTCCTGGGCTTGAGCTCAGGGCCTGAGCACTGTCCTTGGACTTTCTCAAGGCTAGAGCTCTACCACTTGAGCCTCAGCACCACTTCTGGCTTTTTTCTATGTATGTGGTACGAGGAATTGAACCCGGGTCTTCGTGCATGCTAGGCAAGCGCTCTATCACTAGGCCAAATTCCCGGCCTTAAGTGTAATTTTTTAAAAGCATGGATGATGCTTCTTGCAGCTAACAAAGCTGTCTGTTCGCCGAGTCCCAGTCAGAATTCCCCGTGTCAGGAGTGAAGGAGTAGACACACAGGGGTTGTTGGGGGTGGGGGTGGTGTCAGCCAAGCCCTGTGGCAGCATTTGCCAGGCTCTCCAAACCAGAAGGCACAGAGAGCTGTAAACAGACTAAAGGAAGAACTTCAGTTCAGTACCAGGAGGGCCTGGCAGAGGCAGTTGAACATTTCATCCATGGCTCACCTCTGCCCACAGGAGGCTTTCAGCTTACGATAAGTTAGCAGAGCCAGCTTTTCTCATATCACAACGGGCATAGTTATCCTCCTTTTAAAAGACGGTAGCTTTTTTGAAGAGTGTCAAGAAAGCGATAAATAAGATGCAATTATTCTTTGGTGCAATAATATTTCTTTTTCTGGAACTCGATGAAGAGAACTAATGGAGAAGAAATATGTGGTATGAGTGCAGAAGCCAGCTTGAACTGGTAAAAGCTTCATTACTAGCAGTATTTGTTAAGCAAAATCCATTCATTTTGTAACAGAAGGCATTTAAACATTAATAAGAAAATTAAAATAGAAGAGACATTAAAAACTACCTGTCAGGATTCAAATCTGGCAGTGTTAACAAACTCCAGAGATCACTAAACACAGCACTTCAAATTTTAAGAAAAGCCATTTTGTTTAACTACATAATATTTGATAAAAATCTGCTATTTATAAATACCTCATTTTGAAGGCTGATTTTAGAGCTTATACATTTTCATGCAAGAATATTTAATAAAGTTTAACCCTATTTTAATAATATCTTAACTCTAAACAGTTTTACTAAATGATAAAAATGACATCCCCAAAGTAGCAGAGGATCTCTCATCCTATTTGAAAGTAAAGAAAATGAAGGCAGTTCAGAAATCCACCCCTTCAGTGTTCCTCCACCCCTTCTGAGCTGAGACCTGGAGATCATCATTCAAAGCCAGCAAGGACAGGAAGCCATGAGATTCTTATCTCCAATTAGCCACCAAAAAGCCAGTGCTATAGCTCAAATGGTAGAGTGCCAGCCTTAAGTAGAAAAGTTCAGAAAAGAGGAAGAAGAGGAGGAGGAGGAGGAAGAAGAGGAGAAGGGGGGAGGAGGAGGAGGAGAAGAGGAAGACAAAGAAGAGGAGGAGGAGGAGGAGGAGGAGGAGGAGGGGGAAGAAGGGGATGGTGGAAGAGGAGGAGGGGTGAGAGGGGGAGGGGAAGGAGAAGGAAGAGGAAGAGGGGAGAAAGAGGAAGATGGGGAGGAAGAAGAAGAGGAGGAGGAAGAAGAAATAGAAGTTGTTAAAATGTTAAGTTCAATAAAAATACACACAAACACATATTCAGACATGATGGCTTTCAGTGGCCTTTCCAAGTCATCTGTCGTGAACAGATGGCACCCAGGTAAGTGGCCCAAGCACGAAGACATGCACTTCTGCTGTCCAAGCACATAAACTGAACACTACTGGGCCCTTCTAAATGGAGGAAAAGCAGACCCTGCCTGATGTTAGAATCTAAAACTCTCAATGAACCCTTCTAAATGGAGGAAAAGCAGGCCCTGGTGTTAGAATCTAAAACTTTCAATAAGGAATGCGAATAACAGATAACCAGATTTATCCGGATGGTACTTCTCTCACAGTCTTAGCAACCTCAGTTTTTCAGTGTGAAACAATAACGCTCCAAGTTAGAAGAGCTGACAGCAAATGGTCTGTTTTCATCATGTGTGCGTGGGAAGGCGCCCAGGACTTCCTCTGAAGAACACAGCAGAGGTCCACCGGTGAATCAGCGACCCTTCAGTCTGCCGTTCGAGAGTTACATGCCCTCTCTGCCAGAAAAGACTCATCAGGAGAAGCCTGAAACCGTGCTGAGTTTAGGGCAGCTGGCCAAAGTGAGTAGCAGATAATGCAATGTTTATACCAGTGGGAAGCTTTGAGTCTAGGTTTCAAACACCCTGGAACATCAGAAGAGGAGATACATTGCCCAAGTAACGACTGGCCTGATACGCTAGGTGTCCGTTTAGGAATAAATATGATTTTTCTAATTTCCTGTAATCACCTTAACCATTAACTAACACATGAATGTATCAGGTAACTCCTCAATAACAAAAAACACTACATTATAAAGACAGTTCCTTCTTGAAGAAAATGTTATACTGCACAAGGTGAGTCTCCTGTCTCCCAGGAAAATAACTCCTTTGAGCACTTAATCCATATTTCTAAGTATCATTATGATCTTTAAATGTCTATCAATTCCAAATGGGCAATCAGGTTTGGGCAAATAGTTGCTGAGTAAAATAACAAGTCTAAGTATGCCGAGTAACTCTTATCAGGTAAACTAATTTTAGAGCAGGCAACATCCTGTCAGTGAGTAAATGTAAGCCGGAATCCTCATTCCCCAGCACTTCCTCACTGCAGACTGCTCCAGCTCCGGGAGACTCCAAAACTCCCAGCGTCTCACCGTCTCCCCTTCACGGCTACCACTCAGAAGTCGCCTCTCTCCTGGTGTTTCTCCTCCATGTGTGGCCAGTAGGTGTCTTTCGGTGTGTGGCTGGGGTAGGTACTCAGGCCAGCCCCAGCAGTACCTTCCCAGTCTCAACTGGGGCCCAGCACCTTGTCCGGGGCCTCCTCGGCCTGCACAGACAGGCCCTGAGACCACAGTGTCCTCAGCACTGAGCTTGGTGACTGACAAACTCTGCTCCCAAATGTCCTCCACTTGAAGGTCACAGTTTTGTCAGCTGTCCTCACAAGCTGAAGTCCAGCCCGCCCCTGGGGGAGGAGGGAGGAGTGAGCATGGAGGGGTGAGGGGTTCCTGCTATGCTGTGGATTGTTTCTGTTTGTTTGTTGACAGCTGTGGATTGTTTCTGTTGGTTTGTTGACAGCTAACAGTCAAACTGCAGGTAGCAGCCAGCTCAGAGCCATGGCCACAATAAAGGGATCCTAACATGGAAGATGGGATCACAAAGTCAGCACACTGCGTGCAGCTAAGCACTGCCCAGAAGGGGTAGCCAGCCCACAAGGGCACAGGGTGTTCGGTGAAGAGCTTCATGCCTGCCTATGATGGGTCAATAAACAGTTCCTAGAATAGCAATAAAACACTCCCTAGTGGCGAGGTAAATTCAGTAATTTAGGACAGAAATCTGCCCCCAGACAGGTCCAGGAAGGGACTTAACATCTACTCAACTCATGCTTCGATAAAATATTGTGCTGGGGAAAAAAAAATCATTCTCCTTAGAGCTGACCAGCTTTCAGTCTAATGAAAGTATATTCCTTTCCTAATAAACTTTATCACTTTCCCTATATCTTGCCTGAGATTTTCTCATGCTAGACACAACAGAAGGTATGATTTTTCTCCAGTGACTGAGCAGCCTGTACTTTCTACTACCCCACTTCTGACTCTTGACTGGCCTTCCTTAATCACTTACATTTGATTTTTTTTTCTTTAGTCTGGGGATGGTGGCTTTTCAAACTTTAAACTCTTACAGGGCCAAAACAGGATACAAAGAACAACATAATGTTGAGAGAGATATCGATACGAACCCCTGGCTGAGCCCAGGGTATCACAAACTCAGCTGTTAAAGGAAGTATTTGCCTTCTGATTCCTCAACTCACTTCTGTGCAATTAAGCTAGCCATATAAAGGAATGAGATATGTCCAATCTTCTTCATGGAACTTAGAAACAGGATTTAAAGCTATCTGTGAATGAGTTGGTCTCAGGAAATCTCATATACTAGAGATGCTTGTTACTTAAAGAAACACCATGGAAAACCAACAAAATGACTTTGGGGTGAAGGGGGTAACTGTTCTCCAATTTACCTGCTTTGAAGCCCAACATTGATGGGTAGAGGCAACTTCAAGATGTACATAAACATTCCCCCTCCTTGATGCTTTACCACCTCTTTTTTTTTTTTTGGCCAGTCCTGGGGCTTGAACTCAGGGTCTGGGCACTGTCCTTGGACACTTTTTGCTCAAGGCTAGAGCTCTGTATTTGAGCCACAACATCATTTCCAGCTTTTTCATTGTATGTGGTACTGAGGAATCAAACCCAGGACTTCATGCATGCTAGGTGAGCATTCTACTACGAGGCCATGTTCCCGGCCCCTACACATTTTAATGTAAGTACATAAGCAGTCAGAAAAATCAAATTACTATTAAACACTGTTATCCCCAAAGCTACACCACACATTGTTAACACTTCAGAGGTGAGAATGTTCTCACAGCCCCACAACTCCCTACCCCATGCTGCACCCGACAGCCTCTCCCCGGGGTGTTGATGTGTTCTTCATAATGAACACAAAGTCCTTGGTTCCCACAGAACTGACAGCTTCCAGAAGGAAAAAAAAATCTCCTTACTCCTTTCCCCCATTATTACAGAACATGTGTGGCTGAGGATGTGGCTGGAGAGAGGCAGAGAACTTACCACTACCAAAGCTCTGGCTTCCTTCCCCAGCACACCGGGAGGGGGAAGAGAAACTGTCACTGATGTCATGGCATGACATGACATGAGCTTCCAATCTCTATGTGCATGCTTGCGAGTCTCTCAGTTTGTGATGCCTCAGCATTCTCTAGACATTGGAATGTCCCGAGGCAGGTCAGTTCAGTTCACAGGAACAAGCCGGTTCGAGCGAGGGGAGGAAAAGGCGGCTTGTGTTCGCCTGTACTACAAAAACAATGAAACTTAAAAAAATAAAAAGCAAGGCTTTTGGACATCCTTAGAGGTTTCATTTTAACAAACTGCAACGTAAATAACAATACCGTTCTCGGCAATTTGAATATAAACAAGAAACTTTAGAAAGTACCTGAAAACTGGCCTTTCTGGCAAAAGAATGTCTTCATGCTTTTTATATCCTTCCGTGCATTTGTGTGTGCGCGTGTGCGTGCATGTGTGTGCGTGCATGCATGTGTGTGTGCGTGTGTGTGCATGTGTGCGTGCGTGCGTGTGTGTGCGTGTATGTGTGTGTGTGCGTGTGTGGGTTCGGTACTAGTGTTGGGCATTCAACTCTGAGTCTAGACACTGTTCCTGAGCTTTTCTGCCCACAGCTTACACTCTACCACTCAAGTCACAGCTCCACTTCTGGCTTCTGGGTGTTTAATCGGAGAAGAGTCTCACGGACTTTCTTGTCCGGGCTGACTTCAAATGGCCATCTTCATCTTCAGATAGGATTCCAGGTGTGAGCCACCAGAGCCTAGCTTTTTTTTTTTTCCTCCAAGTCTATTTTTCATAATTAGTGCAAAGTTAAACTTTTATGATCTGACCCTTCTTCAAGAAAACTGTCTTCCTCGACAGTGAGCCATGATGTGGAGGAGGAGCAAACACTGCTGTGTAAGCTGCTCCGTAACCACGGAGCTAACTTCTAAACTGAGGCGCAAACACCTGCCACGAACCCTGATGGATCCCCACCGCGGCTGGGCTTCCTCCTCGCTGCTCCCCACCCTCACTCATCTGTCTTCCCCAAGCTAAGGCAGCGTTTCCGGCATCAGGGGCAGATGAATCTCCAGAACACTTACAGGTTGCTTTATGTCATGCTGTCTCCTGTTGGGAAGAATGGTAAAATATTTTGGGTTTACTATCTGGCCTGATTGTGGTTCTATCATTAGAGTTTGGGATGGGAAGAGAGAGGGGAAGAATTTAGTACTTTATTTCAATACAAACAGACTTTTTTCAAAGTAGTAAACTTCTGGACTCAGGGCAAGTTGTGGGGAGTAAAGAGCCTTTGTATCCTTTAGGAAGCCACTGGAGCAGCCCGGTCACTGGGTAGCCGAGCCCTGTGAGCACTGTCGGAGCAGGAGAGCTGTGGGATGTCACGGGGATCCCATAAAGGAAACCCATCCAATGCTAAGCTACATCAACACCACTTTTCACATATCTGGACATACAAAGTGCCAGTGGAGGGGAACGGTCTGGTTTTGTTCTTAATTAGAGCATTTATTTGAGCTGGAATTATCTGGTTGGCAGGCAAGCCAAGCATGCCCTCACCCACCCACCTACGCTCCTCTCATTATCTCTTCTCTTACCCTTCCTCCTAAAAGTCCAGCCACAGGGTAGGGATGGGGAGAGGTGTGGGTGGCCCGCAGTACATCTGGGTTTTATCACCTGGTGTGTCAGGATAGACAGCTTCTTCCAACTCTGAGTCCTAATGTGCTACAGACGTGTGCCTCCTGGTACAAGTAAGACCTACTCCACCCCCCACTGCCTCCCACAGCCAGCGCTCAGTCACAAAAGCAATCACTCCTGGCCATGAAGCACAGCAACTTCATGAAGCCTCCTGTCCTGTTCCACGCGATCACAAAACAGACAGAGCTCTGATCCCCACTCTGCTGTCTCTGCACTGTGCCCAGGAAGAGGTCTGGCTGAGCCAGCAGATTGGCAGAAAAGTCCTGGCCAGTGGTAGGGCCCTAACCCGAGCACCAGGCAGAACAGTATGCTGCAAGAGGAGTAAAGGAGGCAGCAAGACCTCGTTTGGCTGAAACAAGAAACGACAGAGTCCACAGGCAGGAATCTGCTATTCACAGCTGGCCACTCACTTCCCACCATCAGAGAACCCAGTACAAGGGACAGTTGGAAAGGTAGTTTGGGTTGGGTTGAATCTTTCTGGGTTAACAAAGTGATTTTCACTGGGGGAACAGTTGGAGAAACCTGGAGACTAGGAATGGAAGTGTTGAGTGTGGAAAAATTGATTCCAGATGATTTTATGTCTTGTGTTTAAATTCAGATTAGTAAGTCTAGACACTGAAAATTAAGCTACTGGGCCGAAGCAAAGAACATCCAAGTAGGAAAAAGCCACTACTTCACAGTTGCCTTTATCCACCGAACAGAATATAAGAATATATTTCTTCCAAATCGACATTTTATTATTTTCTTCAGAACAAAACTGATGATAAAATCAGCCACCATACAAAGCTAAGTTTTTAAGCTTAGTGCATCGTCTGATCAAAGAAAGTGGGAGGCAGATGTGACTGGGGAGTCGTACCAGAAGCACAGCGCCCGATGTCACAGGCCACATGCTTGGCCACAGGCTCGAGGTCAGATCACAGCCAGCTGCTTTTCCACACAGAAGTACAGCAGTGAGCAGAATGCCAACAGCCATTGTTGACTCGCATTTGACCATCATAAATCTTTGCTATCATAGTGCTAACAAAAGACATAATGAAAGGTGAGAGGTAAGCTCAATGGTAAAGCACAGGACCTACATAAACAATACTCCTGGGTCCACTGAGGGGAATAAAGGCCATGCTTGTTAGCAACTAACTAGACTCCCTCCTTCAAAGGGACTGGGGCTTGAGATGAGGCCCTAGCTTTGCAGGCACCACAGCTGATCTCTTGCAGAGTTACAGACCAGCACGCACAGCTATAGCATGGAAAAGTCCAGTGTCCTCTTTTGGCAGGTCCGCCAGGAGAGGGGGACAAAGATGTCCCTTCAAAAGTGAGGTCACAGAGAGCCACACATCAGGGGAATCACGGAGCAGGATCAGTTTGCACAGAAGATGAAGACACAGGCAGCTATCTGAAGCAGATTCTGGGGGTGGCTGCATTTTCAGAGCTGCAATGGAGACATACAGACTGCAGGGTTGAATCTGGACTCCGCATTCTAATGATGTAAGCTGCCTCACCTTGTTCTGCCATGAAAAGGAAAGCTTTGAAACAGCAAAGTCCAAGTCAATTATCTTTTATGATAAAAGAAAACAAGCTGAGAATTTGCCAAAAATATAAAAATGTTCTGTGTAACTTGTGCTTCTTGCCACATATCTTAAGCAGATTGTGAAACCATGTGTGTGAACCCGAGGGCTTGAACTCAGGGCCTACTGCTCTTGCTTGGCCTTTTCACTCAAAGCTGCCACTTTACCACTGGAGCCACACCTCCACTTCCAGGATTTTAGGCTACATAATTGGAGATGACAGTTTCAAGGACTCTAATGCCCAGACTGACTTCAAACTGTGATCCTCAGATATCAGTCTCTGGAGTAGCTAGAATTATAGGTGTGAGCCACCAGTAACTAATTCAACTTGAGTCTTAATATCCAAAGTATTTCATTTAAAATAAAATAACCCTATCATAACTGTTACACCACTAAAGGCAGTAAGGAGATTAACGGTGACCTGCCTGCACTAAAGCACATCAAACTAAAAGCCAAAGGGTACCAGAAATTAAACACAGATAAGCTCCTAAATAAATTTTTCCAAATTACTTAGTATTAATAAAGTAAACTAAGAAATATAGTCCCAAATCGGGAAAGGAAGCACTATGAAAGTTTAAGGCAGTTGTGCTGTTTTTCTCTGCCCTGGGGCAGGGGTGGGGGGGTGCAGAGGGCCCAGCCCGCCAGGCCTGTGCAGCCCCAAAGCTGCTTTGTGGCGGGAAGTGCCCAGGAATGTTCAAGTGGGCAGCAGGGCCAGGCCTCAGATCACCATATCCACCCTCCCTCTCCTCAAGGCTGAGAAAAGGGGGCTCGGAGAGTCACAAAAACTACCCAGGAGACCCACAAGCATGGCCTGACAGGAAGCTGGTGACTCCCAAACCTAGCCTCAGTCCTCATCTTTTCCCTTCCCAGCCATCCCAAGGGCTAACTTCTTTATGAGAGGTGAGAAAAGATGAGGTGAAGAGAGAGTGCTGTCTAGCATTAACCTGGGCCAGTTGTACTAGTGCTTAGCCAGAAATGTATCCGGGCATTTTGGTGGCCACCATCAGTAAGAGACTAGAAATGCATCCATCTCAGAACAATAGGCTTTAGTTACTAGTTCTCTGATTGGCCCTTCACTCATTCCCCTTTGGTCTTTCAAAAAAAATGACATCCAAAACAGTAACAAACTTGAAGCGAAGACACTGCTCCTGTATTCCCTTCCCCAAAGCACTCAGAGATGAGGGCCACCGGGTAATACCCTCAAGGGAACCGAGTCCAGCCCCACGGCTGCGGACCACAGCCAATCCTACCCCAGGATGTGGGTCAAGGGGGCTCCACAAAGGAAGTGAGGGGGGAACTCACAAGGAGTTACAGGGCTCTGTAAGTGAAATATCTGACTGTAGAATTACTTCGATAGCATGCACCTTTTACAGCTTTCGAATGCTGACAGTGAGCAGAACAAGCTACTACTTTGTTCAATAATGAAACAATGATAAGAATTTATGTGTGACTGGAACATTTTAAACTGGTGTTTAAAAAGCTATTTATCTCTTAATTAGGAAAAATATCTTTTAAAGACGTTAATTGGCAACCATAAATTTTAATTCTATTTTCAGCCTAATTATCACAAATTCCAAATAAGTAGGCTCCAAAACAATGATGCTTTACTGGCTCAATTAGGATCACAGTTGAGGATTTTCTAAGGAGATTGCAATGGAATAAATTAACTCTATCAGCAGAAACACTGGAGTCTAGAATATCAAATATGATAGATCTAGATGTAACCAACATGGGGCCATTTCTAAGACCCAGGATGCTGCAGGTATGTATAAAAAAGGTGCTACTCATCAAAACCACTTTTTGTGTGTGAGTTTACGGGTATGTGTGTAATCTGGAAGGTCACATACCAGAATACTGACAATATTTAGCTAGGTAGGAGTCTGGACAAGAGAAGAAGAAAGAAGGATTAGAGAGATCAAGGAGTATTTTAGCATTGTGCTAAATGTTTATTTGTTTTCCACTGAAATTATTCACGTGTGCTCATTACAAAGTACGAAGAAACCTAGTCCTTAGAGGTATAAGAAAAATACTATGCCAGATGTTATAAAAATCCCTAACACATATGAGCCCATGCTCCCGCAACCTTACACAATTCATGTGTCAGATACAATTCCCAAGAAGAAATGAAATACAAATATAACACCACTGCCCTGGCAGAGAAGACAGGGGTGAACTCTGTCTGGATAAAATACAAAAACAGCTTAAAAAAAAACAACAAAGCAGACACTGAATGAGTCCAGACATCATAAAGTAAGTGAAAAGCACTAAGTGGGTATTAGTCAAGGGTCTCCAGAGAAGTAAAACCAGTAAAGGTGTGTGTGTGCGTGTGTGTGTGTGTGTGCGTGCGTGCGTGTGCGTGCGTGTGCGTGTGTGCGTGTGTGTGTGTGCGTGCGTGCGTGTGTGTGTGTGTCTGTGTCCAGGACCCAAGCTCTGATGCTTTCATTCATTGGCTGACACTCTACCATGTGAGCCATAACTTTAACCCCTCTTTTCTTTTTTTCTTTTCTTTTCTTTCTCTCTCTCTCTCTTTCTTTCTTTTTTTGGAAGGGGCTGGTATATGGGGCTTGAACTCTGGCCTGGGCACTGTCCCAGAGCTCTTCAGTTCAAGGCTACCACCTTACCCTTGAGCCACAGCCCCCCCTTTCTGTTTTCTAATGATTAATTGGAGATAAGAGTCTCTCAGCTTTGTATTGTCCCGGCTGGCTTTGAACAGGGTGATCCTCGGATCTCAGTCTCCTTGAGTAGCTAGGATTACAGGCGTAAGCCACCACACCTGGCTGGCTTTCTTTCTTTCTTTCTTTCTTTCTTTCTTTCTTTCTTTTTTCTTCTTCTTCTTATTATTTGGAGAGTTTAGAGGTTCTTTGATGTAATCAGAATACCAGCCCTAGTAGAGGTAACAGTGATATAACACCACTGTCTGATGCAGAATGTTCTTTATGCAGCAGCAAAAAGAAAAAAAATCAGTATGTGATCTTTTTCACAAATCACCCAGTGTTCCTTTTTCCACTCCAATGATATTCTTACTTTAAAAAAAAAAGAAAACAAAACTTCAATGTCCTGTCAAATAAAAACAGAACTATTATCTTGCCTTTGTTAAGTTTTAAAATGAGTTGAAATAAAAATCAATACTTAATATTCAGTAAAATACACCCAAGCAGCTTCTTGTGAAGAGATCTCCATAAAACAAGCAGAAGATGCTCAATTACACTCACACACTCACTTATGCACTAGCAAGTATGTGTGCATATAAACTTTTTTCTTATAACAAACATTTGGGGCAACTCTTTCCTAGAACTGGGTTTGAACTCTCTACAAGCCATGCTCCGAGCCACAGATGGGGCACGTGCTCTTTCCTGGCTGAAGGAAGATGGAGCCAGGTGAGGGAGGACACAGTGTCCACCCAATGGCAGCCAGAATAGCGGTGTCGGCAGTGGAGATGAAGAGAAAGAAGCACCTGGACTGGAAGGACGGAGGAGCAGCTCCGAGTAGACAGACCATGGGCTGATATGAAAGCAGCACAGAGATATTTGCTGAAGTCATTCAGCAAATACGTGCTGTGCATCTACAATATAGCATGCTTCTAGGTAGCAGAGCTCCACCAGTGACCAAGCCTAGGTCTTGTCCTCTCAGTAACCATGTATCAGCAGAAGACAGTGGAGCTCTGTCTAGGGATGACAGACCAAGTCTGGGACAGGCTGTTCATGGTAAAACAATGTCAAGAAGGTTTGAAGGTTTCTTACAAAGCAGTAAAATATGGTTTGTACTTCTTGAATTACTGACAAAATTTTCAAGGGAATTTTGACTCTATATTTTCACATTGTGTGATACATTTGAAAGTTAATTCACTTTCAACTTGAACTCTCCATGTAGATTCCATTGTACGTTTTGTTCTTTTTTCCTAATTGTTTGATCCAGATAGGAAGGAAACAGTGTAAGGCTCCATGTATGTTTAGACGTCTGGCAGACAACAGCTTCGTCTTTGTGTCTTCACAGCCCCTGGGGAACAGCAGAATTCCATAACGGAACACAGAATAAATTCAAGCTAAGTGGAAACCAGTCACAAAGACTCAATATAGAACCTTATTGCAAAAATAAGCTTCCAGAGGAAAAAAAAGAAAAAAAAAACCACCCTCAACCAAAAATGAGCTTGGGAATGGTAGCAATAGAACAAGGAAATGAAATCTGTCTAATAAGAAGGTAGATTTTTTTTTGGATATTACACCCTAAATCACAAAATTCGGTATTAACTTTAGTGACCTCTGTCCATCATAGAAAGTAATCTCTAATGGCTCACCAAGCACAGCGCCATACCACATGACAAAATGATAGGAGAGATAAGGTAGGGGGGAAAGATCAAGCACTAAAAAATGGAATTTCTGAATTCTTTTTTTTTTTTTTTTAGCAGTTCTGGGCTTGAGCTCAGGGCCTGAGTCCTGTCCTTGGATTTTCTCAAGGCTAAAGCTCTACCACTTGAGCCTCAGCGCCACTTCCGGCTTTTTGCTATGTATGTGGTACCGAGGAATCGAACCCGGGTCTTCGTGCATGCCAGGCAAGCACTTTAACCACTAGGCCAAACTCCCGGCCAAATTTCTGAATTCTTTTAAGCAATGTGGAAGAGCAGTGCTCAACTTCATGTATCATAAACAAATCATTTATTTATATAAATGAATTTATATGTAGATAAATGTATTATATAAATAAATCTCTTACTTTCTTCATCGACTCAAGCTAATGTTCCAGGGCAAACTTAATCTTTGTAGAAAGCATGCTTTAAGAAAACTGGATGGCGGAGGGTTGAAGGTTGGGTAATAGAGGAGGTTAACGTGGCTAAAGCATAATGTGCACACGTATGGGTATTCACTAACAAAGTGAATGAAGGGAATGTGAAACGGTTCTGTTGCGGGCAGGGCCTGGCTGGGAAGGAAAGGGAAGCAAGAGAGTGGAATGGCTCTGCTGCAGGATGGCGTGGGGGAAGGGAAGCAGGAGAGGTAAAGGAGGGTGCGTACGGCTGAAATAGATTGAGATTCATGGAAATAGGGGCAGCTTGAAAACAGACTTCTGAAATTGTTTCAAGAAGGGGGCGGTGACAGGGTGAATCTGATTAGGAGGCATTCTATGTGTGTGTGGAAATGGCAACAGTGAAACCCCTGGGCAAGTAATAAATAATGCGGGAGCCAGGTGCTGGCGCTCAATCTGTCATCCTAGCTACTCGGAGGCTGAGACCTGAGCATCGCAGTCAATGCCAGCCCAGGCAGGAACGTCCTTGAGACTCTTTCTTAGAATAAACTACCAAAAAAAAAGCCTAGCAGTGGAGCTGTGACTGTGTTACGTCTTGGACAGTGCTAGCTTAAGGACAACACCCAGGCCACCCTCAGTTCACACCCCAGGAAAAAGGGAAAGAAGGAGGGAGGGAAGAGAGAGAGGGAGAGAGAGGAAGAGGGAGATGGAGATAGGGGGAGAGGGAGAGGGAGAGGGAGAGGGAGAGGGAGAGGGAGAGACAGAGAGAGAGACAGAGAGAGAGAGAGAGAGACAGAGACAGACAGACAGACAGACAGACAGACAGACAGAGAATGAGGGAGAATGAGAGGGGAAGGGGGAGAGGGGAAGGGGAGGAGAGGAGGAAGGGAGGAGTAGGAGGAGAGAAAGAAGAATGAGGAGGGAAGGAAACAAGCAAGCAAGGAAAAAAGGGAGAAAGAAACAAGGACTCTGCTTTTTCCATGTGGAGGGTAAACCCTTAAGACACCTTAGATCTGTTTCCAGGTTCAGCACACGCCTGTGCTACCCAAAGCATGGAAAAGCTCAGCCTGTACTTACTTGTGTACCTCTCTCATGACATCTGAACTTTATCAGCTCAGGACACCATCTGGCTGTCTTCATAGGCTACACAGAGTGGATGCAACAATCAGGCTTTAGAAGTCTGCAGAGCCTATTTTTGGAACTGCATGTCTACTTCTGAAAGGATAATTAGTCTGCATCAATCAGAAGCAAAACTCTGAGAATGTCCATCACCAATGCAAATAAGTTATCCACGTGATTAGTACATGCTATCAAACAATGCAGCCCACTACGAGGAAGACACAGACAGTTTGAATCGCCTCTGACCTTGGCTTTGATAAAGGAGAAATGCCATCTGTATGCCATCTATACAATGTTGGCTGATTTCTCCCTAGAACATGGTGGTTGATCTGAACTCTGAAGTTACAAACTAAACCAAATACCTGAAAGGCGCCTCTGCAATTTCGTAGGCATTTTCACTTTGAGATGTAAAAGAACTTTTGCAAGGGGCAAATGCAATTAAATGCAGATTGTTTTCTTTCTGACCTGGCTCCTATTTTTCTTTAATTACTAGGGTGTCAGCTCAGAATTGGACCCATTTTTCTACTTGCTAAGAAGAATTTAGAATAGACACATTACTCTCCGGGATGCTAAGGGAGTAACTGAGCTGGGAAGTTGGGCTCTATCCACGCAGACCAAAAGCTGCAAAACAAAGCCCAACTGGTCACAGACTGGACACACTGAGAGAAAACTTCATGGTTCTGACCTCACACATTAACACACAAACAAAAATATAATATACATACAATTTGGGTTTTTTAAAGAATAATACTATGTAACATAAAACAAAGCCAAATCAAACAAAAAACTTATCCTGACATGGTAGCCCACACCTGTAATCTCAGCACTCAGAAAGCAGAGGAAAGAAGATACAGAGTTGAAGCCAGTTTGGACTACATGGTAAGACCCTGTCTTAAGAAAACAACAACAACAAATCCCCCAAATCACCTTTAGTGAAAAATATGAAAAATATGCAAATAAGCCAAAAGAATAATTTCATTTCTTTATCCACTCTGAAAAACAAATCTATGCCCTGTTTCCTGAGTTGCATGAAATCTTAGTTTTGTTCCCTTAAAATTACACTTTTATAGTTTAAAGTTTTGGTATAGTCTTAGGAGAGGCAAACTTACTACTTAGTATTAAAGCAATGTAAACCCATCCATTATTCCTTCTTCAGCAGGCTGCCTGTCAATCCTTTAGTGCCACCAATAAATTATTCAGTTTAAAATAAAACTAGTAAATACAAACTATAGCAGCCCTACATATTCTTTACAGAGCACTACTTTAACCTTGGAGATGTACATTTCTATTTTATAATCAGAGTACCCACAAAAATACATCAGAGAGAAGAGCACAAATGGCTGTGAAACGCTGCATCCACCTGCCTTCCTCCTAACACTGCTCTGGATTTGTGCATCCCAGAGAATAACACATAGTTCCAAAGGGGGGAAAAACGCCGCTCGTTTCCAGCAAAGACAGTGTGAAACTGCCTGTGATGGATTTTAAATACATCAATATGCAAAGTATTTGCAGGGTGATTTCTATAGCTTTCAGTTAATTTCTATTCAGGTCCTAATGCCAGTAGTTAACATCTCTTAGAGAAGAGTGACTTTGGGGACAGTTATTTTTCATCTGACACACTCAGTGACATGCCCCGGGCCAGAGGTAGCTATCCACTGGGCGCAGGACACACTACTCAACATATGGCACTGTAGCACATTAGACACTTTAAACTGAAGGAGTTTGAGACAAGAACAGAAGCGGGAAGGTCACTCTGACCTTTCTCCCTCCTATTTTCTCACAAATAGGTCATAAAAGTTAGGAAGGCTTGAAGGCCCTTCCCCTGAAGCAGCTCAAACACACTCCTGTGGCAGGTGCCCTCCCATACCCAGCCACCAGCCAGGTCACAGGGGAAGCGTCCCCTCTCCCTGTGTTTTTCCTGAACTCCCTATTCTATCAAACCTGCTGCAAAAATACTCAAGTTTAATTGTCTCTTCAGGTCTTTATTTCCTTATGGAGGCTCTTTAGACACACAGATATGGATGCTTCTCTCTTATTCATGTGTCTTTTGCTGTAGAAGACAAGCCACAAATCTAACATGAACAAACTTTTCTCCCTGTACCACAAAAGGTTCCACATGCCCCTGTTTCTGTCAAACCTTAGAGCACATATTACTTTGCACTACAGATGATAGAAATGATGTTTTCCTGAGTGAAACAGTATGCATGTGGCTAAGAACAGTATTAAACTCCCCAGCCTTTGTGAGAGCAGAGAAAGAATCTAGCATGCCCATGGTGACAATCTCCACAGGTTCCAATTTGTTTGCTTTGTCTAGAGGACATCACTCACGCTGACACAATTACCAGCCCATCTTGCTTCCTCTGAGCATTCTGCTATGGCCACACTACACAAGCATACTTCAAAAAAAAAAAAAAAAAAAAAAAAAAAAGGTGTTCTAGGGGCCGGGAGTTTGGCCTAGTGGTTAATGTGCTTGCCTAGCACGCACAAAGACCCAGGTTCGATTCCTCGGTACCACATACATAGGAAAAAAAGCCGGAAGTGGTGCTGAGGCTCAAGTGGTAGAGCTCTAGCCTTGAGAAAGTCCAAGGACAGTGCTTAGGCCCTGAGCTCAAGCCCAGGACTGGCAAAAAAAAAAAAAAGCCGTTCTAGGCTTGAGGCCATGAGGAATTGGTAAAAGATTTTAGTGGACCAACTGGAAGTAGGCGAGTGAACATGCTGCTGCCTTTGCTCCAGTGGCAGCGCTCCTGGCGGGAGCGGGGTGGGCATGAACCACACCCTGGGCCAGGTGTCTGAGTTGGCATCTGGTCATGATGTGGAGCCCAATCTGGAAAGTAACTAAAGTAAAAAAGTGTTGGGGTGTGGCTAGAATGGTGGGGAACCTGCCTACCAAGTAAAGGCACTGAGTTCAAGTGCTACTGCCTCCCCCACCCCCCAAAAAACCTGATTGGAAGATCTGCTTCTAGTATTCTTTTACTTTGCCAGCGTCTTCTAGCCAGTCCTAGACTTTAAATAACCCTAGGGACACGCGGCAAGTTTTCAACTAATGTGTTCAATCTACTGGATTTTTTAGACTGGGGTTAGAGAAGAAAAGTCAACCTCGGGCCTAGCAAGCAGACCATTTTCTAAGCATTATATTCAAAACCACATTTAGTTTTCATAAACTTACTGCATCTCAAGAGTAGCCATGAAACACACCGCTCTCTAAGATCTTAGTAAAGAAACAATAACATTGGGCCATTTCTACCTGCATCTCTAGGACAGGACACTGACTTCCAAGGGGCCAGGATCCTCAAAGCTGACAGCTCAGACAGAAGAGACAGCAGGACAACTACTGCTGCAACCCAAAAGCACGTACAGAAACTTAGGACCAATTCAGTTCTGGTTGCATCCCCGGGAGGCTGAAAAAAATACTCTCCATTCAACTCTGAGTTGGTGACAATTGAAGAGGGGGAAAAATGAAAATTCTAACATTATGATGCTAATAATAATTTCATCTGCAGCAACATTCAGGGCTGATTAGATGATCCTATGGGTGATTTAAAGTGAGAGGAAAATACACCCTTAGCATAATTTAATAAGATCCTCAAACCGAAGCATATTCAAGGGCTTCATGAAAGACATTCTCATGGCCTTTTAATAGCTCTTTCCAATTCCAATTAACTTGTGAAATGCCAATTCTCATTACCTCATCAGAAATCCAAAGCCAGGCCTCCAGACTGGATTATTAACTAACCCTTAAGTGCACAATGCCACTAAGGAGATGGGTCAGTCCTGCACAGATAAGCAGCTTACACTAAGAGACAAGGACAACTTAACAGGTAATTAAAAATAAAAACAAATTGGACTCAATTCTGCACTACACCAGGAGCCTTTACCAAACATATTTACTGGTCTCACTGTTTCTCTGGGGTTAAGAACTGCCATAACCTTTCCACACAGCCTCAGCATTGTTTGTGTGGAAAGGCCTGGGAGAGACTGAAGACAGCAGACAGGGCATAGGACTGTGGGCACCACCCCAGCCAGTGTGATGCTCAGATCCCCTGGCACAGGAGGTGAGGTCCCACAGACGGGTGCCACCAAGACAGGCCTGGTGTTATCTGTCCTGCCAACACTCCTCACATCCTCAGCACTGCCTGAAGCCTTTGCTTCCTGATTCCCCTCCACCCCCTGCCAGGGGCCTGGCCAAGCCTGACTCCAGAGACTGGGGCTTCCTTCCAAGTTCAAGGTGATCAGGCCCCTCCCAGAACAGAGGACACCCCTGAGCTGCAAATGTTCTGCTGCATTCAATGTCCTTGACTTTTTTTTTTTTTTTTTTTTTTTGCCAGTACTGGGGCCTGAACTCAGGGCCTGAGCACTGTCCTTGGGGCACTGGTGCTGGCAGAGCTGGCAAGTGGGCACATTCACGGAGGAGGGTGTTTTTAATTTTGTTTTTGCCAGTCCTGGGGCTTGAACTTAAGGCCTAGGCATTGTTGTCAGGCTTTCTCAAGGCTAGAGCTCTACCACTTGAGCCACAGCATTATTTCTGGCTTTATTTCTATGTACATGGTACCGAGGAATCGAACCTGGGTGTTTGTGACCCAGATACCACTGTCAGCACCAGTGCCCGGCACAGAGCTGGGTGCCTTACATCTATGCCTGTCTCCATCCATGGACACCATAAAATAAATCGGTCCCTGTCTTCAATGATCAAAGGAGTGAGTAGATCAGCCTCTAACTGTAAGGACAATCACAGGATCAGGATTTGTGTAATGGGATATGTCTGGACTCAAGAGAAAGAGGCTGGAAGATCACTGGAGCCCAGAACAGCCACTGGACAGCCAGGCAGTTTAGTTTGCGAATGTAAGGCAGCTCATAATTTATTTACCTAGCATGGAATACAAAACACTGGACGCATCTCTACTATAACAGAGAAACTTCAAAAACAAACAAACAAACAAACAAAACCAACTGTAAATATTAACTCTTTGGTATCTATTGCCTAAAATAAAGCTAGCTATAAAACAAGTACTTAAAAATGGTTGTTGAATTAAGATACCTTAAAATGCAATAATTACAAATATCAAAATATTTCTAAGGAATTAAAAAACAGATTGAATTCATCACAATGCTTTCAGGAGCACTTAGCATGGCTCCAAGATCAACACACATTTCTGGAATAAAAGATGGACCCTGGGAGCTGGCAAACTGACTCAAGTGGTAAGCAACTGGGAAGCCCTAAGTCAAACCCAAGTTCCTCCAAACAAATAATAATACAGTAATCATAATACCAGTCTGAGATAAATATACAGAATAGGCAAATAAATAAGAATAAAATATTTTGAATATATATCTACATATATATGTATATATGTAGATATTTGTGTTGTCTGGTTTGTGTCTTGTTAAATTCAAGTGCTAAGTGGCATGTGGGCAGGAACTTCAAGCCAGCACAGTGCAACAGGGCCACATATACATCCATGACCAGCTAGGAATGAAACGCCCTTTCACTGAAAAAGCACCAGCAAAATAATAATAATAATAACAACAACAACAACAAAAACAAAAACATAACCAGCTGGACACAGTGGCTCATGTTTGTAATCCTAGCTACTCAGTTAGTTGAGATCTGAGGATCATGGTTCAAAGTCAGCCCGGGCACTAAAGTCTGTGAGACTCTCACCTCCAATTAACCACTAGAAAACCAGAAGTGGCACTGGGGCTCAAGGGGTAGGGTGATAGCCTTTAGCTGAAGAGCTCAGGGACAATGCCCAAGCCAAGAGTCCAAGCCCCCAGACTGACAACAACAACAACAACAACAAAAAATTGTGTGTGTGTGTGTGTGTGTGTGTGTGTGTGTGTGTGTGTCCAGGGATGGGAATGTGGCTTAGTGATAAACTGCTTTCCTAGCACGCAGGGAGCCCTGGGTTCAATTCCTTAGCACCACACACACAAAAAATCCAGAAGTAGAGCTGTGGCTAAAGTGATAGAATGCTAGCCTTGAATAAGCCCTAGGACTGGCAAAAAGTTACACACACACACACACACACACACATATTTATATATAATCAATTTCATGTTCCACAACCAGTTTCTTATGTTTACCTTCCATATTTGGTTGAGATCTTTCCTCCCAGGCCATAAACATTACAGTTACAAGTTACCTTTATGCCCCTCCTCTGTCCTGGGTTCTTCCCACTCCAAAAAAGTCTTAAATACAACATGACTCTATCAACAGGCTCTGTCACAGACAGACCAGCGTTAAATAGCAGCTACAATGCTCAACACAGCTTTTATTCAGGAGTACTGCAACGGTGGAAAAGATATCAACACAGAATTAGGGCTAAATGGGAGCAGGAGGAGGTCATTGGACAAAAGTGACTAAGAAAATTGCAAGAATGAGAATTTTGGAAGAGCCAACCTCATCATCTCATCAGGAATCTTTTTTTTTCCCTAGTTCTTTGGCTTGAACTCAGGGTCTGAGCACTGCCTGTGGACTTTCTCAAGTGCTCTACCACTTGAACTACAGCACCACTTCCAGCACTTTCTGTATATGGGGTACTGAGGAATAGAACCTAGGGCTTCATGCATGCTAGGCAAGCACTCTAGCACTAAGTCACACTCTCAGCCCCTACAATAACAATTTTTTAAAAAGAATAATTGTGGGCCAGACATGGTAGTTATAACTGGAATCCCACCTACTCAAGAGGCTAGGCAGAAAAGTATAAGACTCTTATCTCAAATTAACCACCAAAGAGCCAGAAGTGGAGCTATGGCTCAAGTTAGAGCTCTAGCCTTGAGAAAATAAAAGTTCAGGAACAGTACCAGGACCTGAGTTAAAGCCACAGGATTGGCACCAAAAAAAAAAAAAAAAAAATCACTGTTGGTACTAAGTCTTGTTAAAAAAAAAAATCACATTTTCCTGCTGAGTTTGGGGGCAATGTTTCCTTTCAAAATTAAAAAGCACAGAGTGTTTTGGCTGAAGCCTATAATCCTAACTACTCAGGCCACGCCAGCATAGCAAAAATTTTATGAGACTCAAACAATGGCTGAGTGAGGTTTTATGCACCTACCATTTAAGCACAAATAGGAGGATCACAGTCCAGTCCTGCTTGGGCATAAAGTAAGACTCCCAATTTTGTAAACAACCTAAGAAAAAACTGGATGATAGACTTGCTCAAGTGATAGAGCACTTACCTAGTAAGTATGAAATGCTGAGTTCAAACCCCAGAAGAAAAAAAGTCACAAGTATGGCTACAAGTGTGCAGAGCTCAGACAGCCTAGGAAAATGATTTCCACTTCTAGGACAGACTTTCTAAGAGCACTTGGCTGATAAAATGCGAACTTCAATGCTGGAGGATAGCCTGGAGAAGATCAGGAGAGGGCAGAAATGCCCACATGCCAGGTAACAAGTTCTAGCTTCCTGAGGGTAATCAAATGGGTTCTACACAGACAAGGTGCCTGAAACCTAAACCTCCCATTGTTACACTGCTGCCAACTCAGTTCTAAAGCAGCCAGAGCTAATCAAACTTGTTTGGCTGCCTTCCTATCGAAACTTTACCAAACTTTAATTTCAGCCTCATGAGCCCTGCAGCTGTAAATTAATTGAATAAAATTTACAAACATTATACAATGAGATAAAGCAATTTCCAAGTGTTTTCCCTACTCAGTGGACTTGGCTGCCTAGCATGGCAGTTTTGCTTGACAGGAGTTCTGAGCCCCTGGAAACCATCCTAATCTTGCTCTCTTGGCTTAGTGCCTATTCATGGAGCAGTGCTAACCCTCATCCAGAAAACTACTGATAAACGACAGGCTGGCCTGTGCACTCAGAGACTCTCTTGAAACACCTCTGTTGTTCATGTTGTAGATACCTTTTGCAAAGGAGCTGCAGTGAATCAGTGAGCTGCAGTAAAATCTCTAGGTGGCAGGCAGGTAACTAAGCACCTCATTTAAAATCACTAAGGTCTTATGCTAAGGCAACACTGCTTTAATACAGACATTCCTCAGACTGGTCTTGGAATGCTTCTATTTCATAGCATGTAAGCTATGGCTTTAAACAGGTGATAGGTGAAACCAAAGACCCCTGCAAGTGCCACTGTGCCATGGAATCTGCCAGTGTGCCCTCCAGGCACCAAGCTGACCAGAATTGTGAAGCCCATGGGAGAAGTCTTAACATACATGCTGAGTCCTAATTCACGTATGCTGCCCAGAGTGGGCCAAAGGAGAGATCGCCCCATCCCGCCTTGGCTTGCCCAGCGTGGCTATCCCTCTACTAGCCTAGGTCACCCTTGCACTTCCACACCTTACTGGCATCTAGAAACCTGTACCCTGTGTGGCCTGGTAGGGGTAGTAGAGAAGGCAAAGCTCCTTCCCCCTGAGTTTGCAGGAACTTCTGCTAATAATCACTAAGATTAAAAAAACAAAAAACACGGAGCCGGGAGTTTGGCCTAGTAGTAGAGTGCTTGTCTAGCATGCACGAAGACTCGGGTTCGATTCCTCAGTACCACATACATAGAAAAAGCTGGAAGTGGTGCTGTGGCTCAAGTAGTAGAGCTCTAGCCTTGAGAAAGCCCAAGGACAGTGCTCAGGCCCCAAACTCAAGCCCAGGACTGGCAAACAGAAACAAAACAACAACAACAAAAAAACCCTAAAAAACACTCTAGAGTAAACATTATAAACATAAAGAGTTTTTGTTTTGTTCTGTTGTAGTGCTAGGAGTTGAAGCCAGGCAAACTAGGATACTAGGCAACTGCCCAATCACCAAACTACACCCCAGTCCCTGAAAGATAGTTCTCCACAGTACACCAGAGGCACGGTGTGCAGGGTAATGCATGAAGTATTGCAAGACACTCCACAAAACCTTTTTGAAATGTCACTATTTCTACCTTTTTCTTTAGGAAACAGACAGAAAACTGAGCCAACATCTCACTGCAGATCACTCTTCAAATATGTAAACCAGCCAAGTCCACAAGGAGACATCTTCTGCAATTTAAGGAAGAAAAACTCAGATATTAGGGGCTGCTGCTACAAGAGTAACTGCAAACTGTCTGTCCCTGATGGGAATGGCACACAGGAAATCCTTGCAGCACCGACAAGAGAAGCACACAGACAATCTCTGCAGCACACGCCTTGGGTTCTCTCTTACTCTTACAATCCTGTCTTCGCTGAATCAGCGCACTCAAATCACATCCATTAAATAAACAAAAGCTCAACACTTGTCTTTTTCGACACAAAGCAGAAGGAAGCAATACAAAGATTGCTAGTGCTTGGCAAGGAGCACATTCTTCCAGTGCCATTTCCACCCAGACCTCCAGCTGCGGTGACACCCCTGGGAACCCCAGGGCAAGCTTAAGTGCATTTAACTCAATGCCAGAAACACAGACTATTTTTACCTCTTCCAAATAAATAAATCTAGAAAGGAATTGCTGTTTAGACCGGAGAGTGATAGGTTTAAATAGCCAAAGTTAAAGGAGAAAGACATGCATGTGTATACACACACTTTATCATGTAATCCCTGAACAATAATAACGTGAGTGAGATGGCGCCAAAGGAACAGTCAAGTCTGTCTGGGGAGTTTCTGGAAAAGAGCGACCCAAAGAAACCTAACCACACGATGAAACTGCAGATGACTTCAGAGCTAGTCCTTTTTGTTTGCTCTTCTTGGTGGCAGGGCTTGAACTCAGGGCGCTGTCCCTAAGCCTCTGGTAGACGAGCGCTCTACCACTTGCGCCAAAGTACCCCTTCTGGTTTTTGAGTGGTTAACTGGAGATAAGAGTTGCATAGGTGCTTTTCTGCCTGGGCTGACGTCACACCTCGCTCCTCAGATCTCAGCCTCCTGAGTAGCTAAGCCTGAGTCCCAGGGGCCCGGCTTCCTCGTTTCTGACACGAAATTAAGAATTTCTTTGGGCAAAAAAAAGGACTCAACAATAGAGTTCCTTCCATAAATGGCTGATGCATGGACCCAAATGTTCAATTACCACTGAGTTCACCATGTGCTCAATCCCAGTGAGAGGTGCTGTGAAACAAGCCCACCACACAGCCAGTCATCCCAGAGAGAACTGACTGCCACAGTGGAGAGGCACAAACGTGGTGACACGGGGTGGTGTGGGCGGGGCTGCGGATGCAGGTACCCGAGAAAGCCACTCTGCCTTTTTGAGGCCAAGTCTGTCAGCCCCACCTTCTCTAAGACCCTTGCTCTGTTGCATTCCACATCAACCACTTCAAAATCACACAGACTGATGCGGGGATCACACTGCTGTGTGATATTCACTCTCTACCCTCAGCCCTGTCCAGTCATGGCCGGTGTTCACCGTCATTGTTCTCCTCACACTGGCTAACGAGTTCTTCAAAGGCTAAAGTCATTCCCTCTTTCTGAAAAGCTCCCAGCAGCTCCTACTGAGTCCCGGACATGGAGCCAGCTTCTTGGCAGAGCTTAAATGACTTTATTGCCTCAAGCAGTGCAGGAGCACCTAGGGAACTTACTGCAGCAGGCCTCTTTTCCTGCCAGGGCCTTTCTTCTTCCTTCCTTCTTCGGCACTGTCTTATGTGTGGGCACTCAGACTCCTCTGCTCTGCCTCTACACCTGCCTGGGCTGCCAATCCCTTATTTCACTGGTGAATTTTGGGTCTTTTATTCTTCTCGGTCTCCTTGAGTTTAGGGATCATTTCTTAATTTCCTCCCAGAACCTAGCACAATGCCCAAAGAATGTATCTGATAAAAATCTGACTTAGAAAAAATCATATTAAGTGAAGTAAGCCAGACTCAAAGGAACTTAGGCTCAATGGTTTCCCTCATTCGTCATAATCAGTAGAAACCTTGGGCTCTACTAGCAGAGATCTGCAATAGAGCAAAATCTTGATACATAAGGCCATATAGTATGAAGCTAATTGAAAGGACCTCCAGGATATTGAAACAAAAGCCATATAATGAATGATTGTTGTCCTTAATGTACTATGTTGTCTCTCATCTCCTTTGCTGTCCCTTGGTTATCTCATATTGGTATAGTATCTCACTTTGTTATCTGATATATTGAATTTATTTGTATTTGGATATTTGAAATTTGAAAGGGAAGGGGGGAAAACCAAGACGGGTGGAGGGTGTGGGGGGGGGGGGGAGGGAAACGGGTACCAAGACATGTGAAAGGGTATCAATGTATGTGAATTAATGCACCTTCTATCTGGCAAATATCATGTAACCCTTTTACTAATTACAATAAAAAAAAAATCTGACCAGTGAACCAAGGGAATTACTGGTCCACTCCCGCTGCAAGTCTAATAAAGGCCCTTACTACTTACTAGACTGGCTGCGTACTTTATTACAAAGACAAAATTATGCTGCCCAGATAAAGAAAATAATGTTATAGTTTTAGAACCAACATGGATAGTTCACATAAATAGACTCCTCGCCATTCAATTACATCCGTCCTGCGGAGGGAGGCCCCAAAGCACTCACTTTGCAGTTCACTGCTCATTTGAGGTTCAAAGCCAGCTCAAGGGAGAACAAGACCGGATTGGTATTTGACAAGCTTAACACAATGTATCATGAGACTCTGAAGGATTTAAAAAGCCTCTTCCTCTGCAGTGAAATCTACCACAAGAAAATCTCCAAGGCTGGCCAGCTTCCAGCAAAGCCCTGCACCTGCATTGAGAGACTGAGGCTCCACCGAGCGTCTCACACATCCGACTCTCGGCACAGCTCTGAGAAGCGGCTGACCTACTTCTCAGCGGGCACTAAACCGTGGGAGTACAGCTCACCTGGCCCCCGTGTTTGCTGCACTACAATCAACGATTCCTGAGGCATTCTGGATGACAGCAAGTTACGTGGGGGCAAGAAGGAAACACGGAGCCTGGGCAAGGGCTCAGGCGTGAAATGGCCAGCATCCTCCCCATTCCCAGTGTCCACAGCGAGGCAGGATGTGTGGGGTGTGGGGTAAGGGACCTCAGCTGAGGCCACAGCAGTTCCCAGCTCCTCAGTCACACATCCAAGCTAACTTTCCCAGCCACACTCACACACCTGCCCTGCCGCAGGCCACAGCACTCAGAAGGGGCAGCCCTGACAGCGAGTGGACACTGAACCACAAGACTGCAGAGGAGTCACCGGTCAGCAGAGACATCTGTCTAGACTCACACGATAGTGGACGTGTGACCTCCTGGGACTCGATCTGTTACGTATGATGCTAGAGTCAATTGAGTCATAATGCCACAGAAGTGTTCTGTGACTGTGAAGGTGATTTAGGGTTTTAGATGTTTAGAAGATGGTAAGGATACCCTCCGTTGGGTTTCTTTTTCACTTTCCTGAGGTAAACCACTGAATCCTCACACACAAATAAACAAGTGGAAAATTCACCAGAAATCATAATTAAGCCTTAGTAAGGATTCCAACACAGACCCGATACCTGCACAGCAGGCATCATCTGATGGAAATGGTCTTTCCTGGGCCCTTAGACAACTGGTTAGGAAGTCAAGAAGACAATTATGGTTTGTAATTTTCTTGGTTAGGGAAACCAGAGCGCTCTCACTGTGAGCATTTTCTATGAGCTCCTAACCATAGGAACCTGTTTCACTGGTGGTGTTAATCTTACGGAAGGTCTATTCAGCTCAGTGTCCTCTACTGTTGCCTTGGAGTCTCGATGGCTGCTTATCCTGTGTCCTAGCCTTCTGTAGGACGCACGGACAGTGATGTACCCTCACCAGCAACGCCTCAGCCACTTGTCTTCCTGCAGGCCTCTCTTCACAAGGAGGGATGGTCAAGTGCCAGACACACACCAAATGACAGGCATCATTCGCAACTGCACAAGCACAACCATAAAAACAAATGAAATGTCCTGAGAAGCTTGCTCCGATATTATCATGACACCTGGCCAGTCCCCTGAGGCCCATTGAGGACCCTGCCTTTACTCTGGGGAGGGCACAGACTTTTGCAGCTCAGGATGCGTTTCTGGAAGACTCTATCCCAACAGCTCACTCAAGGCCTGTGCAGGAAGAAGTTGCAACCTTTTAGTTTATTCAGTGGCTGAGGCTGATGAAAAAGGCCATGTCCCCGGCTTCCCATCCTTTCAGCTACCCATAAAGGGAATTCTTCTAGAGCACTTAGCCCTGTGGCACAGTTAGTAGAGTTGGCAATATGTTGGCTTCTACTACTTGCTAACAAACTTTGCCTACAATCGACCTTCTAGAGCTGTTAATTAGCTGGCTGTTCATTTAAGTGAATTCAGAGATTGCACTGGAAAAATACTACTTGCACTGCCTTGTATTTAATCTTAGAAAATGCCATTCCTGTCTGTGACACGCGTGTCCAGTAGATGGACCGGGCTGTGCCCGGTCCACGCACGGCTAAGTGCACCATGAAGGCTTCCCATGGGCCACGACGCTGGAAAAGGGAGTGTGCAAATAAATGGTCCTCTCAGCCCCAGAGTGACTTTTTGCTGTGTACTCTAAGTCTGAGAAGGACCCATTTATTTTTCCAGAGTCAGACCACACTGTATGTTGTAACTGTTCTGAAGCCAATGTTGAGGATTCTTCCAAGGGGAAGACAAACTGCCACAGAGAGCAACCAGCTCCCATTTTCCTGGAGCTGCCAAATATGAACTGTGTTTTGTAGGAATTCCACCAAGTTTTGTGAAATGAAAATCAGCATTCATCAACTTAGGGGAAAAGTTATATAAGTCTCTTTTTTTCTGTAATTTCTATAATTAATGGGTTTTGTTTGATTTCCTCCAAATCAATTCTTTACTGGAGCCTCCTAAATTAGGTTAATGATTAGGATTTCATTAAAAGGAATCTCTTAGTACAGACAGCACAGACTGCTGCCAGAAAAAGTCAGATGTGAGCAGTTACAGCTGTGGACACATGAAAATGGTAGACAGTGAATTGTGTGCCTTTTGAGAACCTTTGCTTAGTGAAGTAAGGTTTTATTGGTTTTCTTTTGTTTTGTTTTACTTATCTCAAGGCCAGACAAAGAAAATAAAAGTCAGTGAATACTAACATTCTTTACAAAACATACTTGAGAAAGAAGAGAAACTTTTTATTTTTTATTTTTATTTGTGCCAGTGCTGGGGCTTGAACTCAGGGCCTGGGCACTGTCCCTGAGCTTTTTCAAGGCTAGCGCTCTACCACTTGAGCCACAGCACCATTCCCAGCATTTTCTATGGTACGAAGGAATAGAACCCAGGGCTTCATGCATGCTAGGTAAGCACTCTACCACTAGGCTACACTCCCAGCCCAAGAAGAGAAACTTTTAATGAATGCTGTTTTAGAGAACAGCAATGTTTCACTCTTCACTAATAAACCTTGATGGAATGATTCAGCTTCTGAGAATGTAAGCAAAAATACAATTGAAAACTACACTTCCTAGAAATGTTTTATTAAAAAAAATAGGATAAATCCAATAAAAAGAGGTAATCCTATTATTTCCACTCAAATCAGAATATGTATTTTTAAGGGGATACATATTTTATGGATTAAGACTTGGGACTGCTTTCTACTTGTTAAAATAAAATAAATATATCAATCATAAGAATCCTGAAAATATATAAATAGCAAATTCCAGTTAGGTGGCTAGAAATGAAATGAATTATTTAAAAGTATTACATGGGGATAGTCAAGTCAGTGGAAATATTAGGCATTCCCTCTCTCCTCTCTTCTCTTTCTTCTCTTTTCTCCTCTTCCTTTCCTCTTCCTCTGTCTTCTCTCCTCTTCCTAGCTTCTCTCCTCTTCTCCCTTCCCTTCGCTTTCCTCTCCTCTCCCTTTCTCCTCCCCTCCTTTTCTTCTCCTCTCCTCTCTTCTCTTCTCCTTCTCTCTCTATAGAGTCTCATAGTTTTGTCTGGGGCCAACCTGAACCACGATCCTCCTACTAATGCTTCTCCGCATATCTGGGGTTGTGATATGAGCTGCCATGCTCGGCTGTTATTTTTTCTCACGGTTTGCTAGAGCTTCATATTCACTAAGAAGTACCATTTTGGTATTGTTCCACTTTTGCTGAACTAGTACAATGAGTCCAAAAGAGTGTTTCTTGCTCCTTGAAATCCTTCTAAGAAAATCCATAGTTTTTGTTTGTTTGATTTGTTGTTGTATTTTTTCTTGGCAGTGCTGAGTACCAAAACAGGGCCTTGCAAACAGTGACCAACCCCCCCCCCCCCCATTAAGTGACACGCTCAGTTCAGGAAAGCTGCACTCTACTACATCACACCCTAGCTTCTACACATGCATCTGGTTCTTCTGTGACCGTCCTGTGGGGAGGGGCACCTAAGTCCAACCCTCCTGTCCAATACCTGGATATGGTGCCCGGCCACAGGCAGACTTTAAAAGCAGAGGAACTTAACATTTTAGGTTTAAACTTTTTTTGGAAGTCGTATAGGTCAGAAATGAATACCTCTTTTCTGTTCCTGCATAGACGACCACTCTGGCTGAGTCACCATCAACAGGCATAGGAGTGGCCGTCTTTGTGGCATTCCAATAGCCCCTTAGGAAGCCACAAGAGGGAGTGAAGTCCACCAGGCAGCCTAGCGAGGATACATCCTGTGGATGTTGAGTAACTCATGGGACTGGACTCTGATAGGGAGCAGTGTTAGGAATCTAGACAATGACACACCACTGTCAGCCAAGATGACCTGAAGTCTTGAATTTCCCTTTCCCACGAAATCACCCCAAACAAATGGTTTTCATAATACTGAACAAAACTAGCAATCACAAATAGATTGTGAATGGGGCCAAGTGTTCAGCCTACTGCTAGCCTGCAGAGAGGCTGTCTACAGCCAGAGAGGCAGACGTGTCTCAGGAGCCTCCTCAGGTACTAGGAACGCTTATCCTGACACAGAAGATACTGAAGTGTCAAACTGGCTTCCAGAGAGCTCTCAAATATGCTATTCCTTAGCTGTGCTGCCCTATTGCTTTTAATCACAGAAAAAGCAATGTAACAAAGGAACAGAATACCTTTCATAAACAGTAAACACAACGGCTGAGGGCCAGAAACACAAGTCCAGCCGTCCTAACACAAAACCACTGCTGTGTCCATTAAGGAAGTGCCTCATTCTCAAAGGTCAGGGGCACGAAATCAGTTGATCAGCAACTACAAAAAGGCAGTATTTTTATAAAAGTAATATTAAAAATTTAAAAACAAAAAAGTAGACTACTAACTGATTCCCAAACCAAAATCCGCTCAACATCATTAGCTTCTTGTTTTGGCACGTGATAGATTGACTGACCTTAGAAACTCTAATTGCAGTGGGTACACATGGGAAAAACCCACTGAATCATCTGGGGTCCCATAGACACTGTGTGTCCAGCGACAAGTCCCAGCGGGTTTGGCACATGCAACACTCCACCCTACAGTTTTTTGTCTAATGTAAGAACCACATCAAAACCCATGAATCCAACCAGGTTTGATATTGCTGCCTCTAATCTAGCAACCAGGAGGCTTATGCAGGAGGAGCCAACAACTCTGAAGGCAGCCTGAGCTGCACAGCGGGACCCCGTCTCAACAAAACAACGAACAAACAAAAACAGAAAAAGCCCATGAATATTGTATTCGCTTGGCAAAATCCATATAACTGAGTCAAAATTGACAGGTAGGAATTATGTCATTTTAAACTTTCTTCTAGACACATTTTAGGCTGAAACAAAAAGAATAAGCATTGGAATTGTCACTTGTTTACATTGCACAGTGGCTGCCATGGAAAGGAAGGGTAAGTGGGAAGATGCCCAGTGCCAAACTCATAGCACTTGCTCAACCAACATTTACTCATCTTAGGCTCCTTACACACTGTTGCAGTGAAAGTGCCAAGGGAACAGGGGGCAGTCCTTGCCTTGAGAAGACTACATTTTAATAACAACTAGAAAACAGTGCACCTCATAAGACATTACCTTCCATTTTGTAATGTCTGGTCCCTATTATGCAATGGTCTCCTCATATTTTGTAATACAAAAGAAAAACAAGCTTTCACCAGATCATTATCTTACTGGATCTTCCTTCTTGGGTATTTTAAAGACCACCAATAAATGTACAGTGACAAAGAAGTATATAAAGCCTGAAAGTCAGACATAAAAAATGAAGCATGTCTGATACAATGCGGCTAGTGAGCTGTGCGTGTGACTGCAAGCCTGGGCATGTGGCCCTCAGTGCAGCCTCCTCCATCCTTCTCCCTCAGGAATGAGATGAGTCAGCCCTTACGGCTACTTCAACACAAGATGAAAGGTACTCTTCCAAACAAGAAAACGTAGCCTTTAACACAAAGGCTTCACAGGCCCATATTCCACAGAACTGAAACTGTTGGCTTAATTTACAAGAGTAAAACAAGCACCCAAAAATTCCAGGGGAGAAAATGAAACGTGTCCACCAAATGCCGTGACAGTGACTGTGTGTCAGAACACAGCAGGGCGGGGCCGGTCATGGCATTCACAAGGGACGTTCCACACTGTCTCTCTCGACTGTGAACTGTCTGAGGGACTCACCCTGCGACATTCAGCACATGGCATCTTCGGCGGCACTGACAGATGGAAGGGAACTGAGCCAGTCAGCAGAAGGACTCTGCCATTCAAACAAACCTGAATCAAGACTTGTGGCCCTGGGGAAGGAGATTAGGTCAACAGACTCACTCCAGGCTGCACAGAGAGGATTCGCTTCTCCACGGGCAAAAAAATCGCTCCATCATGACAGAGGAGCTCTGGATGCATTTTTCCCTCTCTCTTTTTAAAAGACATTATGCGGAGACAATGCCCCAGAACCTGCTGGGCCTTTTTAGCTGTGCCCTAAACTGAGTTCTTCACAAAGAAAGGATCGGGACTCACAGCAGGGGGTACTGCATCATGGCCTTCAGTGACGCATTTGAAAAGTTCTGTCTCATCAAATAAAAATTACAGCTAGGCCTACTTCTAGTCAAACGCAGAAAGGAAAGAAAACTAAGCACCTGAAGAGATTCCACACGTGGAAAGGGGATTTTCCGAGCAAGCCTGGCACGGGCCTTGCTCAGTGTGATGACCTGTGCAGTGCTTAGCGTCCTGAGCCACAGACTTTCCCCAGTCATGAACCCACAGAGGGCCCCACGCCCAGAGGCTGAGGTTCAGGAGCAAAGCTTTGGGAATTTATATGCAGACAACATTATGATGAAAATACTTGCCTGAACTTTTGAACTCCCCAGGCTTCCATATGTGCTATTGTTAACAGCACTGTCAACATCTTCCTAGCTAGACAAACCACCTTATGCCCTCCACCCACAAAATGTTAAATAAAAAAGATAGGAGCCAAAATGACTGCCTCCCAAAAAAGGCCATTTGTGTTAAGATATACCAATTCTAATAGAGGGAATGCTCCTTTAAGATTAAAAACCATCCCAAGCCAGGTGTGCCGGTTCACACCTGCAATCCCTACTGTACACAAAGTACAGCCCAGGAGACCAGTGAAGGAAAAAAGCTCAAGAAATCTCATCCCAATCAATAAAAGGCAGGTGTGGTGGCGTCCACTTGTCGTCCAGCCCTATGGCAAGCATGGATAGGAGCATCATGGTCCAACAGGCCTGGCACAAATGTAAGAGCTGATATTATACAGAACAAAGGCAGGAAGGGCTTTGGGAATGTGGCTCCTGGCAGGTCACATGCATGGTTAAGGCCCCGAGGTCAAAACCCAGGAAAAGAAAAGAGGGGAGAGGAGGGAAGGAAGAAAGGAAGAGAGAATTACAGACTACATTATTCAACAAAAACCAAGAAACTAGGCCCAGAGTTTAACCTAGTGGTAGAGTGCTTGCCAAGCATGCACAAAGGCCCGGGTTCGATTCCTTGGTGCCACATACATAGAAAAAAGCCAGAAGTGGTGCTGAGGCTCAAGTGGTAGAGCTCTAGCCTTGAGAAAGTCCAAGGACAGTGCTCGGGTCCTGAGCTCAAGCCCAGGACTGGCAAAAAAAACAAACAAAACAAGAAAACTTTCATGAGAATGGTGTGGTTTTTAAGTTCAATTTTTTACTGGCTTTCTAACAGAAGAGAGATTCTCTCCCTAAGCACATGAGGAAAGGCAGCATGGACTGACCGCAGCTCTCCAGAGGTTCTCATATTTGCCCATGACACTGACTTTACACTGATTTCTCCAGCCTGAACTTCTGCGATAGTTCAGCCAGCCTCCTACTCTCCAGTCCTTGGACTCACTAATTCTTCACGTTACTGATCAAATTATCTTTGTACATCATCACAATCATTTTATACTACTGCCTAGAAACATAAAGGCAGTTCTGTATTACAACAGAATCAAGTCCAAACTTTTGTTTTGTTTTGTCCTGAATTCTTTCACTCAAGTTTAGTGCTCTGCCACTTTGAGCCGTAGCTCTACTTCTGGTTTTCTGGTGGTTAATTCGAGATAAGAGTCTCTATTCTCTCATGTCCAGGATGGCTTTGAACCAGGAGCTCAGCCTACTGAGTAGTTAGGAGTACAGGTGTGAGCTACTGGCACCCAGCTAAAGTCCAAACTTTCTGCCAGTGCATTCAAGAAAATTCACAACCAAACCTGCCTTACCTTTGCAGTTCCCTACAACGTGACCCAGTTCAGCACCCCTGTGCCAACCGTCAGGGAACTGACTAACTTTCTAGAGCAGTCTTGGAATTTTATTCATCCAGCTTCCTCAGTGTCGCCTTGTCTGTCCGATTTTCTCCTGATACATCTGCCACCCTGACACTCCTTCCCATGCACTCCCACTGCACAAAAGTCTGATTTACATGGTGATGTGGACTTTGTCATCTCTTGTAGGGGAGGTGCCTCAGTCAGAGACGCCGTCCTGCTGAGTGCCCATGCTCCCAGAATGCTCAGGACATGGCCAGAGCCCAGTGGGTGTGTGCCAAAAGAATGACCATGGGGGCTAGGAGCATGGCCTAGTGGTGGATGCGTGCCTAGCATGCATGAAGTCCTAGGTTCAATTCCTTGTTACCACATACATAGAAAAAGCTGAGGTTCAAGTGGTAGAGCTCTAGCCTTGAAAAAGCCCAAGAACAGTGCTCAGGCCTGAGTTTAAGCCCCAGGACTAACAGAGACAGAGAGAGAGAGAGAGAGAGAGAGAGAGAGAGAGAGAGAGAGAGAGAGAGAGAGAGAGAGAGAGAGAGAGAGAGAGAGAGAGGGGGGGGGGGGAGAGAGAGAGAGAGACAGAGAGAGAGAGACAGAGACAGAGAGAGACAGAGAGACAGAGACAGAGAGACAGAGACAGAGACAGAGACAGAGACAGAGAAGACAGAGAGAGAGAGAGAGAGAGAGAGAGAGAGAGAGAGAGAGAGAGAGAGAGAGAGAAAGAGAGATATGACTGTGTGAAAGGTCACTAGGAAATGGAGCTCTAATCACACCGGTCTGAAACCCCTTTACCTTCCCAAGACTCTGCCACATCGAGGAGATGACCATCACAGGTGGAGACCAGAATATTTGGATGGGGTCTCCAGAGGACCACTGGAAATGGGAGCAAACTCGAGTACTCTAAGCAGAACTGCTTCCCCTGCTGACCACATCTGCTGCTCCAGGACTGCCCGGCATGCAGGACTGTGGTCACACAGGGCCCTCCTGGGAGGATAAGGACGGTGCTGCCCGTGGAGTCTGTCACGGGGAGCCCCCAGGTGGCCGCTGGGTATGTGGAGGGTTCCCCCAGTAAGGACAGGCTTGGGTGTAGCAGACCGGCAGGAAATCACTGTGGGGAGAAGCAGCATGACTGTCCAGTGCTGTGGGGACACCCGTCCTCCTTGTCCAGCCCTGCACCTGTGGAGGGGCTCTGCATGACATCTGGGCAGAAAACCACTCGGAGTTTCCAGGGAAGTACTGTCAGAGGCTTTTCCAACCCACCTGCCCACCTGACCTCTGCCAGGTTTCCACCTTCCCCATCAGCCTCACATCGCACCAACTACCCAGGGGTCTCCCCAGGGCAGAGAGCCTCAGGGCTCCCCCCGCAGCCCCAGCCTGGTGTGGCTGGCTGTGCATGGGGCACACAGGACTCTACTCATGAATCTGCCATGAAGAAGAGGGGAGGAGAAGCTCCCAGCAATGAGAGAATTGACACTCAAACTATTTCAGTCAAAATGTCCAAGTATGGGGTCAGGAGTTCGGCCTAGTAGTTGAGTGCTTGCCTAGCATGCACGAAGACCCAGGTTCGATTCCTCGGTGCCACATACATAGAAAAAAGCCAGAAGTGGTGCTGAGGCTCAAGTGGTAGAGCTCTAGCCTTGAGAAAATCCAAGGACAGTGCTCAGGCCCTGAGCTCAAGCCCAGGACTGGCAAAAAAAAATAAATGAATGTCCAAGTATGTACCACATTCCCATATTCCCAATGGGACCCAGAAAATTTATTTCAGCTATAAGTATAGCTGAAAATAGATTTCAGCTGATAGTTTCATATAAAAATATTCTTTTCTTAATCATAGAACTTGGCGGGTAAGGCAGGATATACTGGGGGAGAAGGATCATGGCCTAGGCTTTCTGTGGACAGTTTAGCTTTCCACTGACTCTATATCTACATGCAACCAAAGTTGGCTTACCACCTTGTCCTTTTTCTCCCATTCCCTTTCCTCTTAAACACAAATAGATACTTGGAAAGAATGCTTATATATTATATTACATTACCCAGGTGGCCAAACTTTGAGGGCATTTGGTGTGCATGTTGGCGGGCTGCCACTTGGCCCCTCAGTTAGGGCTGAGGCAAGTAGCAAGAGCTGCAAATACTAAAGATTTTCTCTGCCTTATAACGACATTAATATTTCAGGTAAGGAAAATTACTATTATTTAAAATTCTGACACGTTCATAAAAATTCAAGAAGCGGCTCTTTCTTCTATTATGATATGCTCAGTCAGCGGCCTGAAAGCTACAGGACTCTGTGTCTTGTGTCAGCAGAGTGCCTAGCAACACAAGGCAATGAAGGTGCTTTTGATTAATTAATATGATAGGGCCTAATTAAATTTTATAATGTGAACTTTGGGGATCCTTCCTAATTTGCATAACGTAAGTATGCTCTAAACTGATAGAGGGTCATAAATAAGCCATCGCAAGGACATGTGTCACAGTCCTCCAGAAAACCCGCACTCAACAGCATTCCTCCAGTCAGCCCATACAAGTCCACTCTACTGAACACACAGGTCACCAGGAAGAGAACATAAAATGCAGAGGCGACAGCCATCCCAACATCTATCACTGTAAAGCTTAATTACAGAGACTATAGAAATCACCAAAAAAGTTTTTAATGTACTATGTGAGGTTACTTCTTTTCTCTTTTTTCCCCCTTCATAGTTTATCCCCTGTTGTTACTGTATCTGACTTCGGTACCTGGCATATTGTATAGATGTTTGTTTATTTGAAATAGGGACAGAAAGGAGAAACGTAAGATGATTGGGGGTGGGCAGAGGGAAAGTGGGAGAAAAGCATGGGAAGGGGTATCAATGTTCAAGAAGTAATGTACCCACTACCTTATGACAACCCTGACAATAAAATACAATTTTAAAAAAGAAAAATGTATAGTGAAAGGAAGAAACAGAAACTTCCCTGTACAACCAAAAATGAAATTTCAAGCAAAGGCAGCATAGATCAATGTGCAAAAGACCTGTGAGGAATCAACTTCTGTCAGTTTTCACTCTACCAGTTCTCAAGAACCATGAGGATTTTGGAACACAATTAAGTGGGAGGCTTTCCAACACCATCTTTGCTCCCTCCTGTCAAACAATGGAGAAGGGTGGGCAAGGACACATGGAACAGTTACAGGGGCTCTGGCTGTGCTTCTGTCATCCCGCCTCACCTTCTCAGATAGGTCACCAATGAATGACATTCCCAAGTTACCATTTCAGCACACTGCTGCAAGTGGCAGGTACAGTCATATTTAGCACATCTGAAGAAATGTAAAGCTCATGCAGGTGAGTTAAACGATTATTCATAGTCACTACCCTGCAATAACGTCAAAACTAGCCATCACGGTGAGCTCTACTGGGAAACAGAAACCTAATAACCGGCACAAGAGCCACAGCTAAGCTTCCTCTTTGACTACCCAAGATCAACATCTGCTGTGTGTGTGCTGATTAGAATTTTAGAACTAATGAGCTTTGGGCTGGGAGTTTGGCCTAGTGGTAGAGTGCTTGCCTCGCATGCACAAAGACCGGGTTTCGATTCCTCAGTACCACATACATAGAAAAAAGCCCGAAGTGGTGCTGTGGCTAAAGTGGTAGAGCTCTAGCCTTGAGAAAGCCCACAGACAGTGCTCAGGCCCTGAGCTCAAGCCTCAGTACTGGAAAAACAAACAAACTAATGAGCTTTGGGAAACCAGAGATATAATTCAAAATAATAATATTCAAGCCTATAGTACAGTGTCTAATGGCAGAGCATTTTTATCACTCCAAAAATAAATCCTAAGTAGCTCCATTGGCCTCTTCCAGTCCGTGAGTGAGACATACTTCAATTTTAATTTGCACTTGTCTTTTTTGTCTGTTTTGCCAATGGGAATGCACACAGACATGAACATGCAGCAAGCCCTCAGCAGACGTAAATGACGATCTGCCAAAGAGCTGCAGCTGGATCTGGGGTGGCCCTAGAAGACAGTCTTCCAGTCTACCTCACGATGCTGCAGTTTTACTTGGCTCAGTGACTTGCGGTTCTCAGAGTTGTGAAGAGTTTGCAAGTTTCACTTGGCTTCTCAAGGGCAAAAGTTGAAGTTGTTTCTCCTCCCAAAGGTGGTGTGTGTGGACGAGGTACAAGTTATCACCCACAGTGGCCCCACGGCCTCAGATCAGAATTGGTTTTTCCCCTAAGCTGCAGAGCGAAGCTGATCTTCTCTCTAGGAATGCACGCTCCTCTGCAAGTCTGTACATAAAAGTAGTGGATTATATGTTTAGTGATTGTTTTTCTGCCCTAAAGTAATCTAGGAAGGCCCCTCCATTAAGTTTTACCTGTAATCCATTACTGGTGTGGGAGAATACCTCTGTGGTTTGTGGCAGCACATTTTAAAATAAGCAAATCTCCAAATTCCACTCAGAGACTATTAAAGAAATTTCATGAAGCACTGTGTATATCCCCATACACACCCATGAACATTGTCTTTTGATTTATTTCAAATGCAAAGTAACTCTTTTTAGAGATATTCTTTAGATCAATGAAATCTAGCTCAACAAAATAACACATAAGTCTTTGAGAAGGGGTATCAATGTGTGTGGAGTAATGCACCTTGTATCTGGCAAATATAGGGTAACCCTTCTATTAATTACAACAAAACTACTGTTGGATTAATTTAAAAAATAACACATAAGTCCTTTCCCCTTCTGTAAATAATGCCAAAGAGACTCATTTTACCCCCAGCCCAGATGTTGTGCTCAGCCCTCATCTCTCCCTCCTCATTGGGGCCCAGCTGTGTTATCTGGGGCCTAGTACCCCTCACACCTGTTCACTTAGCTACTGAACAACTGTTCTCATAACATTTAGCTTCTAACCCTCAAAATAGACATTGTGATCAAGTCTTCTCTGATCAAACTATCTGAACAAATCGATTTCCTGTTTAAATGTCTCTTATGGCATCTTCATTCCTTTGGACACCTCTCCACAGAACAGTTCTAGGAAAACCACTTGATAAAGCATTTGGCCCACTGAGTCTGCTGAACATGGTCCAATCCTCTTTGCATCTCATCCCAGCAACCTAAAACTCTGGAGAGCTGGCCCTGGCTACAGGGTTGCTGAGAGGATGAGATGCCAGGAACATGGCCTTTTCCATCAGCCTCAGCTACTGAATAGACTAAAAGGTTGCAACTCCTTCCTGCACAGGCCTTGAGTGAACTGTGGGGATAGAGTCTTCCAGAAACGCATCCTGAGCTGCAAAAGTCTGTGCCCTCCCCAGAGTAAAGGCAGGGTCCTCAACAGACTTCAGGGGATTGGCCAGGTATCATGATAATATCTGAGCAAGCCAATCAGAAAATTTCCTTTGTTTTTATTTTTAATCTTTATTATTTTTTTATTGTAAAGATGATGTACAGAGGAAATTTCATTTATTATAGACCTAAGCCCCAAACTAACCTTTAACCTTATGTTTATAAAAGGTCTTTCATAAAGAGTCATAAAACTGCTTCAGAAAAGTTTAATGGAAGTAGGAGGATAACTTCTGGGCATTTCAATATGTGGGAGACTAGTTCAATCTCATGCAGAAAACCAGAATCAGAGCTGAATTTACTTTACTCTGCACCTAAAACACTCCTGATTGGTGTGTCTAATCCTAAGTGACTATTTTCAGATGTGTGCTGCAAGGGCTGTAAATCACACTGTGATTCAGGGGACTGGGGCGCTAAGCAGGCCGGGCCCCCAGCTCAGGGGTCCCCAGCTCAGGGGTCTCTAGCTCAGAGCTCCACTCCTCCTCCCTTCCCACAAAGCAGCCCCAGAGCAGGCACAGGCCTGAATAGGTCCTGTTAAACAGGATAAATTCTGACTTTGTGATTACTTGTGATTGCATTTAAATTCAAATTTCTTTTCTGTTTTCATTATTTTCAGTTTTATTAAAATTATACACAGTTTTAAAAACCACTTAGTGTTAATATACTTGAGCTTAAAAACAAAATAAAACATGCAAAAACAAAACACTTTCAGCTCACCCTAGCGCTCTCTTCTCACATACCTGCACATTTTTAATCCTTATTAAAATAATTTATTTTACCTTTAAACAGCTGTCCAAAGGGGTTTCAATTTATGAGTACATGCCATCTTGATCAATGATACCCCTTTTTCTCTCCCCTCCCCTATCTACCCCAACCTCACCCCTCGAGTCTCCCACAACTTTATGAGTAGGCAGCAGTTGTCCTAATGGGGAGACATCCTGGAAACATGCTGTTGCAACCACTCACTCAGCTTTCACTTCCTAGGTCCTGTCTTTCACAGTGTGGGCATTTGTAAAAGTAACAGGAGCCCAGGGACCTGGTGTCTGTACGTGGAAAGCACAGTGACACAGCTGCAGAGTCACAGTCCTCCAGAAAGGGCTTGGGATTTAAGTGGCTACGATGCCATTTACCTAGCATTTGACAACACCAAAAGAACCTTCTTTAAGCTTGTTAAACCACTCAAGTTTATGTAGCAATATAGAAATGTTCTTAGGTTCCATATAGGAAAACAGTATTACTCCCCTGTGCAGCCTGTTCCTGGCTCTAAGGGAGCCTTGTTTTGGTACAAAATTAACTTTCCTATAAAGAAGAAAAAAATCACATTCAGGTATCTCTGCTTCTTCAAAGTTTCTCTTATTCTTTAGCCTGCACTGAAGAAATTACCCTAGATAAAGTGAAATGCTCAGAAGACAGCAGTAGAGAATAGTGGTGCACTGTCAGACTCAGACCTGAGCCATGGTATTTGTTCTCTTTCCTCTCCAATCAGAGGGCTGGGGCCCTGTGTCCCAATGCTGCATACCTAGGGGACAGTGAATAATCAATACAATGCATGGATGCTCACCAGCAGGTCCTACTTTGGGCATCAGATTTCCTTCTAGACATCTACAAACACAGTTGGCCAGAAAGAGGCCAGGAGCATGGCCATGTGGTAGAGTGCCCTCCTAGTTATGTACAAAGACCTGGGTTCAATTCCTCAGTACCATGTACACAGAAAAAGTTGGAAGTGGTGCTGTAGCTCAAGTGGTCAAGTGCTAGCCTTGAGAAAGCCCAAGAACAGTGCTCAGACCCTGAGTTTAAGCCCCAGGACTGTCAAAAAACAAAAACAAAATTTGGCTAGAAAGAAACAGGCCTTATGACCCTAACTCCACCACATGCCATCATCTTTGTAGAGGAAAAGGATGCTAGGAAGTTCCACACGTTTCACTGGAAAAAGAACCAATGCCTTCAGCCTACACACAACACACATGGACGATAATATGAAAATAATCACAGACCATACAAGGCAGCACATCTACTAGTGTGCATTCAGAAAAACTAGCCTGTGCTTTCTAAAGGACATTCTGTCATAGTGTGCTTAATACATACACATGACCCTTAAAAGAGACAAGAGGAGACAATGGCAGGCTTGGAGGTCTACATGAAGATCAGGGATCACTCTTAGGTCTTCCCAAAGGGTGTTTAGTAAACTTAAAATCTCTTACAGTCTAGGGTGCACAAAAATGCATTCTAAGTTCTCTTTATAATGCATTTTGAAAGGAAAGAAATCAAATTTACCCCCGTAAAAATCACCATAAATACTGAATTAGTTAGGTGTTAATGCTTAGGATTTTTTTATTTGGGTTTGGGTCTCCTGTGTCCCTAAGTCCCTGCCCTCAGACCCTATGTGTCAGTAACCTCCCCAACAATAGTCCCTATCTGGAAAAACCAACCTATTTATCAAGCCACCTGATCCTAGCAGGGTGACTCACTCGTCACCACATGCAACAGTCCAGTGGAGGTGTAGTCTCTCAGGAGAGTAGCAGGACCAGCAACCTGCTTCAGGAACTCCAGCAAGGACTGGGGACTGCAGGAAGGTCAGATGCTCAGTCCTCTTCCATTCCCTGACTATCCTGGATCCAGCAGAACCTCCTCTCAGGATCCCACTCCTCCTAGGACCCAGGCTTCCCTGAAGGGCTGACAGGAGAATGTTACAGAAGACCTGAGATCAATGCCACTGCCACAATGTCCTCAGCACTCAGCCCCAGAAAAATGAAACTGCTCTCTCTCTACAGCAGAATTCTGAAGCAGAGTCAGCTGTAAAATGCTAACACAGCCCCTTGCAAGTCAGTGTGTTTTTGTATGGGAAGCTCACAGTGTCAGCATGATTGACCCATTATTATTAAACTATGACTTTAAATGAAGCTCTATTTCACTGTAACACCTAAAATACTGTGGCTAAAATTGATTAATTATACCCCCAGAAAAAAATAATAGTAGACTTCCCTATTTTAATACAAAATGGGAGGCTGCCATTTTATTCTTCTAATTATAGAGGATAAAGTAATATACCCTCCCTATCAACAGACTTCAAGATTCTGCTTTTATCCCTTTTCCCCCCTCTAGTCAGAGTCCTTGTTAATGACAGGAGCACATCATCATTTAATTAGCTGACATTGACTGGCAATCTATCCACTTCTTGCTAATTGGAGTCATTTCATAGAACTATCCATAAAGGCTTCCTTTGCATAGCTAATAACCTTCATACACAGGACCTTCAGAGGACTGCTGACTGTTACAGGAAGATACACAACATTTGGGCAGAGCCACTATGTTCTTATTCACACTGAAGGCAAGAACACTGAATCTCCCCTGCAGAAACATGAAGCAGGGTGTTAGGGATGGCACAGTGGTGCCAACAGTCCACGTGCCTACCCTCTCTCACAAGTACCAGCTAACAATGTGTACTACCTTAGAGGCAGAGTCTGCATGTGAGGCCATGAAAAGCCTCTGGAAATGGAATCTTTCACTAACCTATGAAATGTAAAGGCGGCCAAGCTGGCCCTGCAGCACCTCCTCCTCCTGGGCATGTGACATCTCAGAAACCAGCAAGGGCACGTGGCCCCCAATACACTGCTGAGGACCTGACAAGAAGCCCAGGTTGAAAGCTGGGGTAACCAGGCGGGTTGAGGGACTGTTAGTCCTTGACACATGCTTCTGTAGGGAAACTAAAGAAATGAAGTAATAGCTGGAGGATGACAGGGTCTAAAGAGCTGGGCCAAAAGCAGATTAGGACTTCAATGTACAAGTGTGGTCTACATTAATCATTTAAACTCCATGCTTAGAATTAATAATATGTCAGCCTGGGAAATCTACTCTATAGCTGATGTTCTGTATGAAGCAGCAAATAAAACAAAGTAGACTCCTGGTCCCAGACACAGAAGCACAGCAGCTGCAATGGAGCTCAGGAGCCTGTCCACCCCCTGGTGCTCCACCCCGCCCCAGGCCCCATCCAGGACACACAGTACACAGCCATGTCATTTTGGCCTCTCCAGCCAGGAAGACTGACACACACTTTTCATTTTGTGTAGGTTTCCCTAAAATATTTCAAAAGCCCCTAAAGAGAAAGGCATCAGATTTACTAGAAATGGTTTTTTTCCTTTCAGAAGGGAAAGTTTAACTAGCTTCACCAACAAAGAGATTAAGTCTGCTGAATGAGGAAACCACATTAAAAATAATGAGGCAGATAAAGAAAGCTTTTACTATTTTAATGAATTCAAAAGCTGGAGGCATTACTGAGATGAGCAATATGCTCATTGTCCTAATCCAAAGTAATCAAGTTTTAAAATTACTGTTTAGGAAATTTTCTGTTACAGCGACAAAAATCTAGAATATGCCAAATGCACAGAATATTAAAATTAGCTTCAAATTTTGAATGCTTTCAAACAGAAATCAATATTCTAATTTCTAACTCATAAATACCACCTATGAGACATGAAATTTCATTATATATGTAGACAGCTCTTTTGTCTACAATTCAACTCAAGGATTTCTCTATTGCTGAACCCATATAATAAGAAAATAATGACCATGTATTGTCTACCTGATCAAACACCTGCATATCTAAAATATACCTACAGCTCAAAAACTTCAACCTCTCAAAGACAAGTCCTAAAAGAAACAACTATCCCATTAAAAGGTAGGCTAAAGACTTGAAGAGAGACTTCTCTGAAGAGGAAATAAGAATGGCCAATAGAGACATGAAGAAATGTTCAACATCTCTGGCCATAAAAGAAATGTAAATCAAAACAACTCTGAGATCCCACCTCACTCCTGTTAGAATGGCCATTGCCAAGAAATAACAACAACAACAACAACAGGTGCTGGCAGGGATGTGGGCAAAAGGGAATGCTACTACACTGTTGATGGGAGTGTGAACTCATTCAACCACTCTGGAAAGCAGTATGGCAATTCCTCAAAAGACTAAACATAGAGCTCCCCTAAGACCAGCAATCCCACTGCTTGGCATTCACCCAAATGTCCAGAATCAAGGGCATACTAAAGCTACTAGCACAACCATGTTTATTGTAGCATTATTTACCATAGCTAAGATAAGGTACGAACCCAGATGCCCCTCAGTAGACGATTGGGTCAAGAAGATATGGTACTTATACACAATGGAATTCTATGCTGTCATCAGAAAGAATGACATCGCCCCATTTGTAAGGAAATGGGAAGACTTGGAAAAATCATGTTAAGTGAAGAAAGCCAGAACCAAAGGAACATTGGCTCCATGGTTTCCTTCATTTGTAATAAGTAGTACACATCCAGGATTCTCCTAGCAGTGGATCAGAATAGATAAATAGTTATGTGGATATAGCCATATAGGATAAGGATAAGCAAAATGAATTCCAGGATATGGAAACAAGTTTTATTTCTGTGTTTGTTGTTTTCAATCTACTATGTGAGGCTATTCCAATCTCTCTCTGTCTCCGTCTCTGTCTCTGTCTCTGTCTCTGTCTCTCTCTCTCTCTCTCTTTCTCTCTCTCTCTCTCTCTCTCTCTCTCTCTCTCTCTCTCTCTCCTTTTAGTTTTGTTTTTCTCTCCTTATGATTTATCTCATGTTGTCAATGTATCTGACTTGGTTACCTGGTATATTATATATACGTTCATTTGTTTATTTGAAATGGGCAAGGGAAGGGGAAAAACAAGATGATTAGGTGGGGTGGGGGGGAGGAAACTGGAAGAAAAACATTGGAAGGGGTAATAATGTGCAAGAAGTAATGCACCCACTACCTGACAAATCTAACTACAACCCCTCTTTATATCACCTGACAATAAAATACAATTGAAAAAAAAAAGAAATTCAGTTTCTGACCCACTTTACTGGTTCTGAGTGTAATGAAAGGAAGTTCATTAACACAGATTTGACATGAATTTTGTAGTCTTTTAAGTCTTAGAAGAAAATCAGTCTTTACTCTCTCAGAAAGCTTAAACATCCAAGAAAACAAATACCACCCGAAAGAGGATAACTGTATAATATTTCATTGTTTCTCAAAATACGTGGTACCACTAGTCATGAGTTTGTCACCATGATGGCCCCATCACTACACATCATGCTTAGGTATTAGTGCCCCCAAAATTAAGGACAAACATGACCCTGACAAAGTGAAATTAACTGCACTGCATTCATTTTCATTCACACCGAACACATTACTCAACAACAACAACAAAAAATGTAAGCCACCAATCTCAGGTTCAACTTTCATTTCAACAAGAACACAGCCAGTAGTTATAATTAAACCTTGGAGACAAGAGTTCAATTCATCTTCCTACAAGTTTGTGATTAAAGCCACCGGTTCTAAATCATTTTAAAATCTTGTCCCAGCTATCATGAAATGAGCATAATGTGTTCAATACCCAGAGCCTCAGTAAAACTCATCTGAACGACAGAACATCAACTTGACAAAAATGTCTAAATCCGGAAGAGGAGACAGCACAAATTTCAGCATGAATCTGAACGTCTGTGGAGTGGCCGGCCTGCGGTGCCGGGATCAGTTAGCAGGTCTTCACTCCTCGCTGCTCTCTTCAGTATCTTCCTGTCAGCGGGTGGCCAGGGCTGTTGTTCTAATTTTACCTTCTCAGGACCTGGTCTGCTCAGAAAGTTTGATGGCACGTGTCTTCCATCTGTTGGTTAAGACGATTCAGTAGTGTATCCTAAGGCTCCACATACTCGTATCTGTCCAGAAGAGGCAAGGAAATAATGCACCTGGACCAGCGGACACCTTCAGCAAGGGTGCGGCCATAGAAGGACCAACCCAACCCAACCCAACCACAGGAGTCAGGAGAGATGGAAATGGACAGAGCACAACAGAGAGGAGGGAAGGCAGAGCCAAACTCTGTACTACACCAGAGCTCAGCTCTCAGCAAAACCTCCAACCTTACCTCAACCGATTTTATTTCTCCCTTCTCGAACAAATTCATGGGAAAACAAACAAACAAACAAACATTTGCCATTACCTTGATAGCTCAAGTTTTCAACTTTAAAAATGCATATAAGGATACCATTGAGTACTTGATCATACTGCTGTGGCTTCTGTGACGTCGTATATGTAAAGTGTTTCCTAGAAGGTAAAATTGGGGGCTGAGCACAACATCATGCCTGCAATCCCAGATACTCAGGACTGTGAGTCAAAGCCAGTCTGGACAAAGAGTTAGCTTATAACATGATTCAGGGCTTAAGTGCTTGAAGTTTTACCCCTGCTCACAGTCCAGAGAGATGCCCAGGACACAAGCAGAGCTGTTGCGTAGTTTCGTGAGTAGTGGAACTATGGTAAGATTAAGGAAACAGGGAAGCCATTTGAGAGGTCAAATCTTGGAGTCTTTATTAGAGCACTAATGGTCTTCAGGCAGCCATTTGTTAACATTGTATTTGCAGCCTGCAAATACACTTAGTACAGTTAGGAATTGGGCCAGAGAGGAAAGGAAGAACAAAAACAATACTGACAAGCCAAGTCAAGTCCCATGGAGAGCTGAACTGGGACACCATGGTGACTGCAGAACAGCCAGGAGCCTAGAGCCAGCACAGGAACATGGAGACACGTGGCATGGTGTCCTCACATCTGAGCTGGTCCAGGCCTAGGGTCAGCTAACGGGGTAGGGTCACAGGAAAACTCCCAATCCAAGGCAATGGACGGACAGGTTCAAGTGCCCATACCTGCCTCCAGGGATTCAGGCATGCCCAGCAGAGACAGGAGGTGGGAGGGGCCATTCACCTTCCCCCACCATGAAAACAACATGCCAGACCCTACCACTACCATTTGGCCAAGAGGGCACCAGCCAGCCCTGACCTCCTTACTTCAGAACCATGACAAGGAGACTGGAGCTTAGAGTCTACCTACCATCCAGGCAGGGCTTTCTACTTTCCTTTAAAATAAGAGGAAAGCAAATAACGTTATAGCTTTCAAAGTAGTTATGCAAGAAGACTCCTGAACTATAAAAATCTTCAAAACTTTTGCACCAAGAAGGACCAGAAGAAAGAAAGCTAATGGTTTGTTGAGCCTACATTTATTATAATAACAATGTACTTAAGTAAATGAAATCATTATCCAAAGTATCCTACACTACAAAAAATAAATGAATGAATTACTTTTCCTCCAATCACAATCTCTTATCTTACATAAGCCATATTTAGGCTTTATCCTCTGATGAAGAGAATAAGAAAAACTGAAAAATTTACTAATGAATAATAATATTAATATTTATGTTGGCAATCATTATGCCATTTGATCTTTTCCATTAGCCCCAAGGCAAATTAAAACTCTTCCAGGGCACAACCAATATACAGAAGATAACATTTTTCCCCTAATTCTGTAATTTTCTTCTTTCAAAATAGTAATCAATAGGAAAAGACCACTGACCATTCTTATGTGCTCTGGGTAAGGATAAACATTAAATATAAAATTCCAAGAGCAACAAGGTTTCCTGCTCAAAATTAAACATTACAATGGAAAAAATAACAAGTAGTTTGGACATCAACTAAAACTCAAAGGGAAATAATTATTCAGTTATTATGCTAAACACTAGCAATACAGAAATAAGATTATAGTTGCTACCTTAAAGATGCTTGAAAAAGCACTAAAAACTACACAAACCCTATTACAGGATTGTTTTAAATTAATGTTGAGGTCTCAGAGTTTTCCATGTTGGTCATAGCCACGGCATGTTTACTAGGAACAAGCCCACCTTGGGCCTAACTTGTCAGTATAAATTAGTGAACTAACATTTTCCTATCAGAGAGCCTTTGTCCCAGAAGTCCCAGAAAGAGACTTGCTACTGGAGATGGCGATGAGTGCCCAGCAAGCAATGTAGCTCAGGTACACATTTTTTTTTTTACAGTACCAGGGTCTCGACTCAGGGACTTGGGATGTCAAACAGGCTCTCTACATTTGAGCTGTGTACTTTTTGGCAAAAATTTTTAAATGTGAAATACATGTATTTTAAAAGCATCTTATTATTTGAGCTATCCTTTCTACTCAATATTCTTGTTTATTACATTCCCTGGCTCATTTATAAACAATTACTTCCAACATTCGTTATCCCTTTGTTTATACTGTCTTCAAACACTTTTATTATCCTTTAAGAAACTGTATGAAGCAGTTTATGAATACAATGCATCTTGATCAATAGTTTGGGTCTCAATGCAGCCTGGGCTGTGATCCTTCTGTTTGTGTTCCTCTGCAGCTCTGGAGGTGACTGGCATGCCCCACTATGCCCCATAGCTGCAATGATAGGCCCTCTCCACCCTGCCAGCCACTGGTAGAGAGGGGGTCTCATGAACTTTTATGCCTTGGATGACCTTCAGCTATCATCTTCTAAGCAGCCAGGACTACAAGTTTGAGGCACTGCACTTGGCATTAATTTTAAGAGTTAGGGGCCAAGTAGAGGAACTTTGAGAACACTATCTGCTACCACTCTAAGTCTAAAACATCTAAGTTCTATCATGATTATAACCTAAGGTGAGCCCAACAAAACATGTCTTTAGTTTCTTAAAAAAAAAAAAAAATTAGGGGTTGACTTCAAGGCCAATGAACAAAAGCAAGTGTTGGATACCAAGTGCAAGTCCCGGTCTCAAAATAAAAAACATTAAACATCTTTTCAAACCTCACAAAACAAATCGAAATATAAACTCCAAGGAGTCTAACATCTAGGTGAGGGGACCAACCTTGGCAGCTCATGCTGAGATCGCAAAGCTGTCTGAGGAACAAAGATGAGTCACCGAAGATATCATATTTCAACCCGCACTGAAGTCAAGTGGAAATTCTCTACACTGAAAAGTGATATCCTGGACAGCGTCAGGATTAGAGTTCTCAACAGGCCTAATCTTCAGATTTTCCAAAATCTAAAATGCTTTTGGCGTTGAACATTTGGATAGGAGAACTCAACCCTCAGTGGTGAGACTGGACTTAAGTGGCTGATAAAATGACTAAGACAGGTGACCAAAGGAGATTTGATGTCTGGGTGGGGCATCTATGTGGGCACCTATCAGAAAGGGATCCTCAGGCTTGAGGTCAAAGAGGGGAAGTGGAAGCCTTTGCCTCCTGTCCATGTGGAATGGCAAGGGATTTCTGCTCAGGGCAGGTGGCATCAAACCTGGGGACTCATCTGGGGAAAGAGGAGAGAGTGCTGTCTGGGCGCCAGTAGGTGCCACCTGCCCTCCATGGCTCCTCATCTCCAAGGTTTGCTTATGTTTGAAGCCTGTGTTTGCCCTTGTCTGCAAAGTCTGGTCTGGATAGGTGGAGCTTGGGTTTCTCACTGTTGACAGACAAAAGAACAGTGGCAAAGATACCTCCTCTCTTGGCCCAGCATTCCTATTCTATACCACCATACCAGACTTACAACCAGGTTTACAAAACAGCAGAAATTATATTTCTTCTTATGATCTCATGCTTTTCTTTTTTCTTTTCTATTTTTAGATGTTCTGGGGCCTGAACTCAGGGCCTCTTGCTTGTGAGGACAAGTGCCCTACCACGTAAGCTGAACACATACTCTGCAAAGACAAGCAGCCAGGCACCACATGCCCACGCAAGAAACCAATGTTAACACATTATTTCTTATGTCATTCCTTAAATCCTGTTCTTTGTTACATACAAACGGCCTTCTTAACACAAGCAGTCCTCTGCTTCCATGGTCACTGGCACAGCCCATGCTGAAGCACGGAGGTCTCCTGGCTTCTTTTGTATTCTGCTCTACTCTGTTGTGTTGTTTAATTACAGCAGACAGCCAGTCACACAACTTCATCAATCCCAGTACAGCTGTTCTGGGAATCTGCAAAGCTGGCTATCTAGCGTAGGCCTTTCAAATTCTCAAGCACATAGAATCAGAAGCTCCTGGGGCAGCATTAAGGCTCTGGACCTGTGGCTCAGATCAAAGACACATGTTTTTTGAAGACATACTTTCCCAGTAAGCCCCAAGAGATTGAAGATAGCAGGAAGTGGAGGTGCTTCAAATATTCCAGCTAAGGCACAATGCCCAGCAGACTGAAGGGACAGCCACCAGTGCAGACCAAGAGGTAATCAGACCTCTAAATAAGGGTCAGGCACACCAGCCACAGAAGCTGAAGCTTTAGAATGAATTATTAATGCTTGCACTGGCCGGCAGCTGAGGGGGGGCTGACTTCTTAGCGAAGTCCTCTTGTCACAAATGCTGCTACTTTAAGGTAAAAACAGACTCATGATTCTCCCTGACTCTCCATCACTGGTGAAAAATGAAGCAGTCCATAACTGATGTGTCTAACATGAAAATTTCCTTCTAGGTACTGCCATGCATTAAAATGAACAGCAAAAGAAAAAGATGGCCTCAACTTGCAAAATATAAAATTTCATGTTTTGATGAAAGCCATGAGAGATCATTTCTACTGGAACAAATGCATTTCTATTTGAAAGTTTACTACATATTTGAAGTCTCACTTTAAAAGAAAATACATTTAACAGCCAGGAGATGGTGGCTCACACCTGTAATCCTAGCTTACTCAGGAAGCTGAGATCTGAAAATCACAGTTTGAAGCCAGCCCAACCGAAAAATCACCATGAGACTCTTATCTTCAGTGAACCATCAGAAAATTGGAATTAGCTGCTAAGTGGTAGAACACTGTCCCTAAGCAAAAGAGCTCAGGAACAGTGCCCAGGCCCTGAGTTCAAGCCCAATAACCAACAAAACAAAATTAAAATACTTTAAAGATAAATAGGTATGTAAAGATCTACAGGGGGAAATGGCTTTACATTTTGGTTCTTTGGAACTACCCACCAAAAGCCCAGTAGAATATAGGGTTTTATTTATTTATCCTTTCTCTGCTCTAGTGTGGGCTGACCTCAAGGCCCTGTGCAAGTTAAACACATGCACCAACTACATTCCAAGACCCATGTCTGCTCTGTTAATGCAAATTATTTATTGAAAAACAAGAAAGGGTAAAAGATGCCTGGAATGTGTGTCAGTTTATTATTTTGAATTACGTTTATATATAACTGCATTTGCATATGGAAATACACACCAACACAAATACACTAGAAAGCAGGGTGCCATGACTCACATCTGTAATCCTAGCTACTCAAGAGGCTGAGATCTGAGGATCACAGTTCAAAGTCAATCTGAGTACTAAAGACCAAGAGACTCTTATCTCTAACCTCTAGAAAACCTGAAGTGGTGCTGTGGCTCAAGGGGTAGGGTAGTAGCCTTGAGCTGAAGAGCTTCAGGGACAGCACCCAGGCCCAGAGTTCAAGCCCTACAACTGACGCCCCCCCCCCCAAAAAAAATACACTAGAAATATACCCAGATACAAATACACAAATACAAATCAGTTTAGCAGCACAAATTGTACGTTTTTCCTCCTTTTCCAGAACTAACTCTTGATTGAACTGTAAAAGTGTCCCTTTAATATCGATAGCAATTATATTACATGTTTAAGAAATATCTACCCAGGGCAGGCACTGATAGTTCATACCTATAATCTATTCAGCAGGTAAAGATATGGTGGTTTGAGGTTCAAAGCCTACTCAGGTAAAAACATCTTGGAAATTTTATCTATAAAATAACAAGCAAAAAGCAGGGTTGGGGTTGTGACTCAAGCTGTAGGTTACCAAGTGAGAAAAACATGCTTCACAAGTGCTGAGCCCTGAGTTCAAATCTTAGTACCACCAAAAAGGAACAGTGGGGTGGGGAGGGGAGGGGGATCCCGGAAACAAAGGAAAAGAAAAAAATCATTTATGAGCACCTAGTCTATATCAGACAGTCAAGCTACAGATGGAGCAGTGAAGACACACTAGTCTTTAAGGGATTGGCACTTCCTTCTATAGAGAGTGAGACACGGGGTGTCAACGAGTAAGGAAGCCAGATGGTAATGTCAGGCATGTGGTAGTGACACCACAGAGAAAGCCAAGTATGGAAGGCAGAGTACCTCAGATAAGATGACGACAGCACTGGTTGTAATCCACCTGTACTCCTAGCTACACAGGAGACAGACTTGGCAGATAGGAACTGAAGCTGGCCTGGTCAGAAAAAGTTTGAGAGACCAACAACAAAAAGCTGAGCTGGAAGTGTGGCTCAAGCAGCAGATCGCCAGCCTGTGTGCAAGCCAGCTGAGTATGAGGCCTTGAGTTCAAGCCCAGTACAGGCATAGGCATACATACGGATATGGACGGACACACACACACACACACACATACACGAGACTTGTCCTCTGAGGATGAACAGTGAACAGACACTGGCCTGTGAGCAGTGTTTGGAAGCATCGAAGGCAGGAATGGCCAGCGTGCCACAGCTTGGCTGTGAGTGTGAGGCTCATCTTCACTGTGAAGAATGAGAGGAATACATCTCACACCCCACCCTAGCCTGAGTGTCCACCCTCCATTCACAAGGGAGTAACGAGAGAGAATTCTAAGCAGGTGACCTGGCTCCAGGGGTTGTGCTGTAGTCCTTCCTCTTCTGTCCCCTGCTTCAACCACACACCTCTGGGGAGAGTCCTTTCAGGTCCTTCCTGTGCACTCATGTCCACCAGGAGTTCTTGCTTGTGCTCTAACAGTTGAATTTACTCGCAAGGAGCTGTCACTAACAGTTGCAGAGCAGGAAGTGTAGCTCAGTGTAGAGTACGTGTCTAGCATGCACGAAGGGCTGAATTCTGTTCTTACCACCTCTAAACCAAGAAGGGAAGGGAAGGAGAGAGAAGGGGAAGGAAAGGAGGAAGAAGGGAGGTGGGAGGGAAGTCTGCCTGATAATACAATACGCATTTTAGAGTTAATACCTTCATTGATCACTCAATATGTGGGAGGAGAAACCTGGAAGGGCAAACAATGCTCACGCAGCAGCACTGAATCTCCAAGGAGGGGGTATATGCATGAACCGACGCGAGTGTGGATGTGCCCGCGCCTGCACATCTGTACACATCTGTGCCTTACTCCCACAACCTGACTTCTGCTCTCTGCTCCCAAGCTTTGTTTTGTAAAAGGTGAGTGCCAGCTGTTTTTGTGCATGTCGCGCAGAAACGCTGTAGAGAAAAATGGGGCAAATATTGAAGACCTTTCTAGAAGACATGGAGAAGAATCCACAAACATCCAAAGTCTCCTGTGCTGGGGAGGCCCAGGAACCCCGGCTCGCCAGGCCACACCCAGCTGTGCTCCTGCATGGTCGTGACAAGCACGCGTGTGTCTGTGCAGAGGCCTTGTCTCCCCTAGCACCACTCCATGTGTGAAATGCACTGACCAGGAGCTGCCACGCTGACTGCACGCACTCCAAGCCCAGTAACTCCCACCCTTCTCACACGCCACTGGGCTTAGCACACTGACACCTTCTGTGAGCTGACTGACTGCCCCTTCAACACAGCCCTACATGCCACATTGCGTCTGCTCCCTGGCAGTCTGTGCAGGTGGCTGGTGTGGAGAGTCTGGAGACCGTCAGTCGTGGCACCATGAACGGGCCCTCCTACTGCATGTCCACTCAATCATCCTGCTCCGTATTGACTGAGGTGAAATTCACACAATGAAAAACCATCCCATAAAATGAACAATTCAAGAATGTTTACCACATATGCAATGGATTGCCATCTATGTAGTGCCTCCACCCAGCCTCCTGTCAGCACCCCAGGACGAATCTTGTACCCACTGAGCAGGGGCCCCTGTGTCGCTGTCCCACAACCATCAGCTCCCTGCCTTCTTGGAATGATTTGTGCAATGAAGCATGTGACCTTTCTGCACTTGGGCCTTCTCCATACGGTAGTGTACTTAGGGTAACAGTCATCTAGGCATAGCTAGCATCAGTAGCTTATTCATTTTTATAGCTGAGTAACATTCTTGGATTATCCATTCATCAAAGAATATTTGCACTAGTTTTTCCTTTGACTACCATAAACAGTGTTGTAGTACTGTGGTGAAATATGTACATGTGTATTTATATGCCAATTTTAATGCTTTTGGTAGTGGAATTCCTTGTAGTGGAATTCCTGTGTCATATGCTAATTCTAAAGAAAAATGTCTAAGGACATGTTTTCCATATTGGCTGCACCACTTTACATTCCTACCCACAGTGTACAAGGTTCCAATTTCTCCACATTCTTGCCAGCATTCATACTTCTGATAGCCATTCTTGCATGTGTACAGTGGCAGCCCACTGAACGGCTGGCTAGCACTTCCTCAGTAACTAACGCAGTGAAACATGTCAGTCAAATGTATAGCTTCTTTGGAGAAATGCCTACTCAGTCAAGCCTTTTGGCTTTTGTTCCATGGGGTTATCTGGCAATCATTCATTTTAAAGCAAAGTAAACATCCCTTTTAAGAAGGCAAGATGAAGCGGGCACCAGTAGCTCACACCTGTAATCCAGGCATAAAAGTCTGTGAGACTTTTATCTGCAATTAACCACCAGAAAACCAGAAGTGACACTGTGGCTCGAGTGGTAGAGCATTAGCCTTGAGCTGAAGAGCTCAGGGGCAGCACCCAGGCAGAGGTTAAACCCTACAACTGATCACCCCTGCCGAGAGACAGAGAGAGAGAGAGAGACAGAGACAGAGAGAGAGAGAAAGAGAGAGAGAGAGGAGACAAGATGGAAAACAAGTCACTGGCTAGTAGCTGGGAATGTAACATGAACCCAGACAGCATCTCAGTCGCTATGGACCTTGTGTGACAGTTACCCTCTGAGGCATAAGACTTCATCTGCAAAATGAAGTGCTAGTAGCAAATCTTGTAAATGTGTAGTGAGGGATGAGTAACTTGATTATTGTGACTCACAATGATATGTCAGCATCACAAATCTACTGAATGTTTAAAAAAAAATCACTAAATGTTTGTATAGTGTACCCTCGTATAACTGCCTTTAAGTATTTCTACAAAAAGGGAAGTTTATGAACCTCCACCAAAGAAACATTCACCTCCTGTTAAGCAAAAAGGTTATGCTGCTATACATAACTGTTTTTTTTTTTTTTTTTGGGTGGGTCATGGGGTTTGAACTTGGCCTGGGCTCTGTCCCAGGCTCTTCAGCTCGTCTACCATCCTACCCTTTAGCCAAGCCCCACTTCCCCTTTCTGGAGGTTAACTGGAGATAAGAGTCTCAGGTTCTTTGGTGCTCAGGCTGGCTTTTGAATCTTGATCCTCAGATCTCAGCCTCCTGAGTAGCCAGGATTACAGGCATGAACCACTGCGCCCGGCTATACATAACTTTTCTTTATTCATTCATGCATTGCCAGTTCTGGGGCTTGAACTCAGGGCCTGGGCACTGTCCTTGGGATTTATCAAGGCTAGAGCTCTGCCTCTGAGCCACAGCACTATTTCTACCTTTTTCTATGTTCATGGTATTGAGGAACTGACATGTCTTCCTGCCTGCTAGGCAAGCACTCTACCACTAGGGCACCCTCCCAGCCCTCTATACAAAATTTTTACAGTGTAAAATCACTCTGAACTTTAAAATCCCTCCATTACTTGGGAGGAAAACACCGTAAGTACTACTATCTCAACCCCCTGTCCCTCCTCATCTGTGCATGCACAGGCCAGGCGGGAAGATGGCACTCCCAGGCTGAGCACTCACTTCAAAGGCGGAAATACAGGAAGCCTTCATTCACTCATCAATTTTGCTGAAGAACCTTGGTTAGGCAAAGTTTCCAATATTTATTGGAGATGCTACTGTAATTTAACAGCATGTGTGACTGTCAAGTGGGAGAATATGCAATCACCTAATTACCAACTATTCACTCTGAGGAGGGCTGAAAAACACATTGTAAATGAGGCCTGTAAATTAGCATGAATGCCAAATGCATGATACTTTACAGGACATGGCACAGAAACCTTCAAAGTATATAATTTATTCAAAGGACTCTGTGATCCTCAATACATTCTTCACAAAATTTATTCTGTATTAACCCACACTGCCACAGCCTCCATGACCTTTCATAATGTTTATTCACTTAGAGTTAGGAAGGTAATGGGAACCAAGTCTTCTACTCTATGCTAATTTACACAAAATCATAAAGGACATCTTTTTTTATTCTTTCCAGTCTCCTCTTTTTATTTTCACTGATTCTTCCAGGCTCCACTCCAGCCATCTCACAGGTAACTTTTAAATAATTCTTATTTGTTCCCCATGCTTATGTGGAGTTCCAAATTGGAGGTCACTTGACAAAATTAACCTCTTTAACTACCCTGATGAGCCCTTGGAGATACAGGACATTCTACTTCTTTATTTACTCTCCATCTCTAAAGAAGGGAGAGGAATTTTTTAGTTATATTTGTCCTTAGCAGAAAAACATTTTACAAATCCAAGTATCAATTTGAATTGAACACTATATATAAAATAGTAATGTTCATATATATATATATATATATATATGAATTAGCAGCAAACAATAAAAACATTTCCAAAGTAAGGACAGAATGACCTGCACTGGCCATCTGTTAAGGATGATATATGCTGGGCTCTTCCCTGAGATGGTAAGCTTGAGTGCTTTCCACTTACACTTACACACACACACACACACACACACACACACACACACACACACACACGGTTTATAATAATCAAGATGGATGAAAAGAAATAGAAAGCAAAAGAAAGGAAAACATTGACATTTTCTGACTTGCTATTTGAATAATAAAGGAAATACTGTTACTTACTTTTTGGTTGTGGGTATAAAGATCCATATTTATAGCCATGAATTGGTCAAGTATTTTCAAATACCCAAGTCAACTATTCTAGATATTAAGACATTCATTTGAACCAGGCACCAATGCCTGTAATCCTTGCTACTCAAGAGGCTGAGATCTGAGGATGACATTTTGAAACCTGCCAAGGCACAGAAGTCGGTGAATCTCTTGTTTCTAATTAATCACTAAAAAAGCTGGTATAGTGCTAGCCTTGAGCAAAACAAAACAAACAAAAAACCCCTCAGTGATGGCTCCTTATTTCAAACCTTAGTATCAGAAAAAAGAAAAGGCTTGTTTATACTATTAACCATTCAGCTTATATACTATTTTCTCCAACAAAAACTTCATACGCTTTATAAGGGCCATCTCTCAATTACGATCAAAATTTGCAACTTTATTGTTGCCTTCTTACATTAGCTTCTACCTCTCACATTCCAAATATTGTCTATTAATATTTAAAAAACAAATATAGAAATATTATTATCAAAGCCAGAGCTGCATCCAGTTTCCTGCTAATTAGCTATATAAAATAAACTCCATACATGGTAATGTATTGAATAACAAAGTTTAACTCATAATCCCAACTACCCCTTAAACCTGGTTAGTCCACACAGTAGTCCAGATAAGGGTGAGGCAGTTAGAGTAGATTAGTAATTGCTCTGGAGGGCCTTTACTGAACACTTCCTCTTATATTCATTCACTGAGTCCATCAACTTTACATTGTCAAAAACTGACTGAATACTAACTGTGATGATGCTAGGCTTCAAAACAAAAAGAAAGTGAGTAAGGTAAATGTGTGCAGTCTAGAGAGAGTCAAGAGGAATGCCTGCCACACAGGAAGTGGCATGATGGAGAAGAATCAGTGTTCCTGCAGAACAGTAAAGGTGAGGCCACTACAAAGAATGGGCCAGAGTGGGACTTGAAGAGACTGAGACTCACTTCCCAAGCAAAGCCTGATCCACAGTGTCATGTGATCACCCAAGTCCAAAGTCCTATGGGAAATACAGAAGAAAAAAGATAAGAAAAACATGAAGGACCATGATGCTAGAGCAGAGGATGACAAGTATGTAGAAAAAGTTGCTTTTTTAAAAAAATAAAATTTTTGCCAGGCACCGGTGGCTCACGCCTGTAATCCTAGCTACTCAGAAGGCTAAGATCTGAGGACCACAGTTCAAAGCCAGCCAGGGCTTAAAGAACATAAGACTCTTATCTCCAATCGCCAATTAATCACTAGAAAAGTGGAAGTGCTGCTGTGGCTCAAGGTAGGGCAGTAGCCTTGAGCTGAAGAGCTCAGGGACAGTGCCCAGGTCCAAAGTTTAAGCCCACGACTGACAAAAAAAATTAAGAATTTAGTTAAGTGTGATACATCTGAATCTCTTCCATGACAAGTTTCTTGCATAGATTTTCTTCGTGCTTGCCCTCGTAATTCTCCCAGACTACCTTTGCTTATACCAGGCGTTCCTTCGGCTTCCTGCCTCCACTCAGTGATGTGTATAAAACAGCAGCAGCTTCCTATCTGAATGTTAATTATTGTTGTGACACTCAAGATAATTTTACTGGCTTTAGTAATTTATTCTCCCTTATAATTAGACAAGGTAATTGAAAAATCTTGCAGAGTGTAACAACAGTTCTGAAGGTGAAATGGCACCGGGAGGAACCTCTGCCTTGGGATCCCCACACATTCATGCGCAGCCACTGAATGAATGGGTAGGGACCAGGGGGGGTCTTACAGGATCCAGCAGGAGGGAGTCACCAGGACCTTCAAGAGCTGATGATTCCAGAGGGAAGCCAAACCCAAGCAGATGGACAGAGCAACATGAAAGAATGATTACGACTGGACTTTCAAAGAACTATTTACTCACAGCTCAGAGACTCTGCAGAAAGCACCCAGTACCCAGGGCTTTGATGGACTCTGTTTGAGTTACTTCCCTTGTGTAACTCTTTCCCTGCTGTCCACTTAATATATGCTCAGAAAGGATTTATTGAAATGAGAAGACGGTTGCATGAGTAAATAGGTAAGTGCAAGCATGAATTCAAAATACTAATACCAAGCAAGTGGTGAAATGCTGAATATACCATGTTCTCTGCAAAGCACCTTCTCTCCATTGCTATTTTCATCTGAAATTATGGTAAAAGATACTCCCTGACAGATCATCTCAGCTATACTCACATGTAAAAAGAATAACTACTTTCTGGCTTCAAAATATTTTTTCATCTCACATTACACTGTTAGCTTTCCTGTAAACAAAACCTAGTCATCACACTATCTCATGTCAGTCATTTATATGGCTTGTTTCTTGAACTCAGTGTGATCATTCCTTAAAGAATTCATTTATAACATCAAATATTTAGGCAGAGTACCTTTTCCAAAACTGTATAACATTCTTATATTTATTTGTATAAACTGGTATTTTCAAAAAGAAGTGCAGCACCAGGCAACGGTGGTTCACGCCTGTAATCCTAGCTACTCAGGAGGCTGAGATCTGAGGATCACAGTTCAAAGCCAGCCCAGGCAGGAAAGTCTGTGAGACTTTTATCTCCAATTAACCACCAGAAAATCAGAAGTGGGTACTGTGCTCAAGTAGTAGAGCAGTAGCCTTGAGCTAAAGGGCTCAGGGACAATACCCAGGCTCAGAGTTCAAGCCCCACGACTGACCAAAAAAAAAAAAGTGCAAAAGCAACAGGGGCATGGCTCAGTATGGAGTCTTTACCTAACAAGCATAAGACCCTGAATTCAAATGTCCCCCCACCACAAAAATTTTTTTTTCAGAAAATAATGCTGATTGACATGCTTCTTAAATTATTGTTATATATAGGTGTTATCTTCCATTGCTTTGTTCCTCCTAAGTAGCTCTTTGTTGTTGACAAAGCCCAGTGATGTGTTCTGGGGAGAGAGAGTCTCGGCCCATATATACTGTCCTCTGTACTTCCCGGTAGTTGTTCTTCACTGGATCTCTAATCTCCCAGGGTCGGGAGCAGTGGTTCTTCACTGGATCTTTAATCTCCCAGGGTCGAGAGCAGTGGTTCTTCACTGGATCTTTAATCTCCCAGGGTCGGGAGAGTGGTTCTTCACTGGATCTCTAATCTCCAGGGTTGGGAGCAGTGGTTCCTCACTGGATCTTTAATCTGCCAGGGTCGAGTGCAGTGGTTCTTCAATGGATTTCTAATCTCCCAGGGTCGAGAGCAGTGGTTCTTCACTGGATCTTTAATCTCCCAGGGTCGGGAGAGTGGTTCTTCACTGGATCTCTAATCTCCCAGGGTTGGAAGCAGTGGTTCTACACTGGATCTCTAATCTCCAGGGTTGGAAGCAGTGGTTCTTCACTGGATCTCTAATCTCCAGGGTTGGGAGCAGTGGTTCTTCACTGGATCTCTAATCTCCAGGGTTGGGAGCAGTGGTTCTTCACTGGATCTCTAATCTCCAGGGTTGGAAGCAGTGGTTCTTCAATGGATCTCTAATCTCCAGGGTTGAGAGCAGTGGTTCTTCACTGGATCTCTAATCTCCCAGGGTTGGGAGCAGTGGTTCTTCAATGGATCTCTAATCTCCCAGGGTTAGGAGCAGTGGTTCCACACTGGATCTCTAATCTCCAGGGTTAGGAGCAGTGGTTCTTCACTGGATCTCTAATCTCCAGGGTTGGAAGCAGTGGTTCTTCAATGGATCTCTAATCTCCAGGGTTGAGAGCAGTGGTTCTTCAATGGATCTCTAATCTCCAGGGTTGGGAGCAGTAGTTCTTCACTGGATCTCTAATCTCCCAGGGTTGGAAGCAGTGGTTCTTTACTGGATCTCTAATCTCCAGGGTTGGGAGCAGTGGTTCTTCACTGGATCTCTAATCTCCCAAGGTTGGAAGCAGTGGTTCTTCAATGGATCTCTAATCTCCAGGGTTGGGAGCAGTGGTTCTTTACTGGATCTCTAATCTCCAGGGTTGGGAGCAGTAGCTCTTCACTGGATCTCTAATCTCCAGGGTTGGGAGCAATGGTTCTTCACTGGATCTCTAATCTCCAGGGTTGGGAGCAGTGGTTCTTTACTGGATCTCTAATCTCCAGGGTTGGGAGCAGTGGTTCTTTACTGGATCTCTAATCTCCAGGGTTGGGAGCAGTAGTTCTTCACTGGATCTCCAATCTCCAGGGTTGGGAGAAATGGTTCTTCAATGGATCTCTAATCTCTAGGGTTGGGAGCAGTGGTTCCTCACTGGATCTCTAATCTCCAGGGTTAGGAGCAGTGGTTCTTCACTGGATCTCTAATCTCCAGGGTTGGGAACAGTGGTTCTTCACTGGATCTCTAATCTCCCAGGGTTGGGAACAGTGGTTCTTCACTGGATCTCTAATCTCCAGGGTTGAGAGCAGTGGTTCTTCACTGGATCTCTAATCTCCCAGGGTTGGAAGCAGTGGTTCTTCAAAGGATCTCTAATCTCCAGGGTCGAGAGCAGTGGTTCTTCAATGGATCTCTAATCTCCAGGGTTGGGAGCAGTGGTTCTTCACTGGATCTCTAATCTCCAGGGTGGGGAGCAGTGGTTCTTCACTGGATCTCTAATCTCCCAGGGTTGGAAGCAGTGGTTCTTCACTGGATCTCTAATCTCCAGGGTTAGGAGCAGTAGTTCTTCAATGGATCTCTAATCTCCAGGGTCGAGAGCAGTGGTTCTTCACTGGATCTCTAATCTCCCAGGGTTGGGAGCAGTGGTTCTTCAATGGATCTCTAATCTCCAGGGTTGGGAGCAGTGGTTCCTCACTGGATCTCTAATCTCCCAGGGTTGGGAGCAGTGGTTCTTCACTGGATCTCTAATCTCTCAGGGTTAGGAGCAGTAGTTCTTCAATGGATCTCTAATCTCCAGGGTTGAGAGCAGTGGTTCTTCACTGGATCTCTAATCTCCCAGGGTTGGAAGCAGTGGTTCTTCACTGGATCTCTAATCTCCAGGGTTGAGAGCAGTGGTTCTTCACTGGATCTCTAATCTCCCAGGGTTGGAAGCAGTGGTTCTTCACTGGATCTCTAATCTCCAGGGTTGAGAGCAGTGGTTCTTCACTGGATCTTTAATCTCCCAGGGTCGGGAGCAGTGGTTCTTCACTGGATCTCTAATCTCCAGGGTTGGGAGCAGTGGTTCTTCACTGAATCTCTAATCTCCAGGGCTGGGAGCAGTGGTTCTTCACTGGATCTTTAATCTCCCAGGGTCGGGAGCAGTGGTTCTTCACTGGATCTCTAATCTCCAGGGTTGGGAGCAGTGGTTCTTCACTGGATCTTTAATCTCCAAGGGTCGGGAGCAGTGGTTCCTCACTGGATCTCTAATCTCCCAGGGTTGGGAGCAGTGGTTCTTCACTGGATCTCTAATCTCTCAGGGTTAGGAGCAGTGGTTCTTCACTGGATCTCTAATCTCCCAGGGTTGGAAGCAGTGGTTCTTCACTGGATCTTTAATCTCCCAGGGTCGGGAGCAGTGGTTCTTCACTGGATCTTTAATCTCCCAGGGTCGAGAGCAGTGGTTCTTCACTGGATCTCTAATCTCCAGGGTTGGGAGCAGTGGTTCTTCACTGGATCTCTAATCTCCAGGGTTGGGAGCAGTGGTTCTTCACTGGATCTCTAATCTCTCAGGGTTAGGAGCAGTAGTTCTTCAATGGATCTCTAATCTCCAGGGTTGAGAGCAGTGGTTCTTCACTGGATCTCTAATCTCTCAGGGTTAGGAGCAGTAGTTCTTCAATGGATCTCTAATCTCCAGGGTTGGGAGCAGTGGTTCTTCACTGAATCTCTAATCTCCAGGGCTGGGAGCAGTGGTTCTTCACTGGATCTCTAATCTCCCAGGGTTGGGAGCAGTGGTTCTTCACTGAATCTCTAATCTCCAGGGTTGGGAGCAGTGGTTCTTTACTGGATCTCTAATCTCCAGGGCTGGGAGCAGTGGTTCTTCACTGGATCTTTAATCTCCAGGGTTGGGAGCAGTGGTTCTTCACTGAATCTCTAATCTCCAGGGCTGGGAGCAGTGGTTCTTCACTGAATCTCTAATCTCCAGGGCTGGGAGCAGTGGTTCTTCACTGGATCTCTAATCTCCCAGGGCTGGGAGCAGTGGTTCTTCACTGGATCTTTAATCTCCAGGGTTGGGAGCAGTAGTTCTTCAATGGATCTTTAATCTCCCAGGGTCGAGAGCAGTGGTTCTTCACTGGATCTCTAATCTCCCAGGGCTGGGAGCAGTGGTTCTTCACTGAATCTCTAATCTCCAGGGTTGGGAGCAGTGGTTCTTCACTGGATCTCTAATCTCCAGGGTCGGGAGCAGTGGTTCTTTACTGAATCTCTAATCTCCAGGGCTGGGAGCAGTGGTTCTTCACTGAATCTCTAATCTCCAGGGTTGGGAGCAGTGGTTCTTTACTGGATCTCTAATCTCCAGGGCTGGGAGCAGTGGTTCTTCACTGGATCTCTAATCTCCCAGGGCTGGGAGCAGTGGTTCTTCACTGGATCTTTAATCTCCAGGGTTGGGAGCAGTAGTTCTTCAATGGATCTTTAATCTCCCAGGGTCGAGAGCAGTGGTTCTTCACTGGATCTCTAATCTCCCAGGGCTGGGAGCAGTGGTTCTTCACTGAATCTCTAATCTCCAGGGTTGAGAGCAGTGGTTCTTCACTGGATCTCTAATTTCCCAGGGTTGGGAGCAGTGGTTCTTTACTGAATCTCTAATCTCCAGGGCTGGGAGCAGTGGTTCTTCACTGGATCTCTAATCTCCAGGGTTGAGAGCAGTGGTTCTTCACTGGATCTCTAATCTCCAGGGCTGGGAGCAGTGGTTCCTCACTGGGCTCTCTGATATAACAGCGTTGTCACACAGTGAATTCTGACCCTAGCTCCCTGCTCAGCTAGCTGTCATAAGGAGAGTTTCCCACCAAGTATATGGTTAATCAACATTTGAGTCTTTCCTTTGACAGTCATAAAAAAATGAGTTCATTCCCCAGTATTTTCTCTGTAAGAAGCAAGTTAAGATTTTATTTTGACCTCTGAAATGTCTTTGAGGCAAACTTTGCAATATCTCAGAAATCTCAAATAAGTTGATTATTGAAATAAAATCACAAGCACTGATTTCTGTATTTCTTCTTTTATAAAGCAGAAAGGAGTACCTTTGTAAATTTCATAGAAAAGACCTAGAATAGTCAAAACAATTCCAGGCAAAAAGAGCGATGCAAGTGGTATTATAATACCAGACTTCAAACTCTACTACAGAGCCGTAATAACAAAAAACACTTGGTATTGGCACAGAAACAGACCAGAAGATCAGTGGAACAGAATAGAAGATTCAGAAATAAAACCACATAACTATAGTCAACTTGTATTTGAAAAAGGAGCCAAAAATATACAGTGGAACAAACACAGTCTATTCAATTATTGGTGCTGGCAAAACTGGGAAGCCACATGCAGGGAACTAAAAATTGACCCTAGCCTTTCGCCATGCACAAGTGTTAACTCAAAGTGGATCGAAGACCACATGTCAGACAGGAAACTGTGAAACTGCTACACAACAGAGTTGGAGAGACACTGGAACTCATAGGCACAGGCAAAAGATTCCTGAACAGAATCCCAGGGCCATAACAGATTGGAGAGAAACTCGATAAATGGAACTACCTAAAAATAAAAAGTTTCTGCACAGATAAAAGCATAGCTACTAAAGTAGAAAGGCAGCCAACCAACTGGGAAAAGATATTTACCAATAATACATCTGACAAATGCTTAATATCCAGTATCTACAGGGAACTCAAGAAACTAATCCCTCCACCCAACCCAACAAACCAATCACTAAATGGGCAAGGAAACTAAACAGAGTCTTATCAAAAGAAGAGGTTAAAATGGCAGAAGAGCATATGAGAAAATGCTCATCATCCACGGTCATAAAGGAACTGCAAATAAAAACAACCCTAAAATACCACCTTACCCCAATAAGAATGGCCAAGATTTTGAACTCAGAGAATGACAGATGCTGGCAGGGTTGTGGAGAAAAAGGAACCCTACTGCACTGCTGGTGGGATTGTAAACTAGTTCAGCCACTCTGGAAAGCAGTGTGGAGGTTTCTTAAAAAACTGAAAATTGACCTTCCCTATGATCCCGCCATACCATGGGCATCTATTCTGAACATCACAACCCAAGATGTGATAAGGACACCTGCTCAGCTATGTTCATCTCTGCACTATTTACAATAGCCAGGTGATGGGAACAATTCAGATGCCCTACTGCAGATGAATGGATACAGAAAATATGGTGTATATATATATATATATATATACACACACACACACACACACACACACACACACACACACACACACACAATGGAATTCTACATAGCCAACAGACAAGATAAAATAATGGCATTCACAGGGAAGTGGATGAATCTAGAGTCAATAATGTTGAGTGAGACAAGTCAAGACCAAAGGTATCCTTAATATGTAGCTATTAGGATCTACACAATTCAAGAGTGAGGACTCAATATTTGCATACCCAATGCTATGGATATGGTATTGGTAATATAAACACAACTATATAGACATAAAAACCTATGACTCTATAGACATAATGTTTTATTACATAGATTAATATGTATCTATGATATATAAACCCTTAGCCTAATTTTGATTATGTTCTAAAAGCTAAGTGCCAGTGATTGTATATTGAGATTCCTTTCTTGAATACTTGTTTGTTAAACATGTCATTTGAAATATGATGTAAAACTCAAAAAATATATAGGGGGCTGGGAGTTTGACCATGTGATAGAGTGCTTGCCTAACATGCACGAAGACCCGGGTTCGATTCCTCAGTACCACATGCATAGAAAAAAGCTGAAAATGATCCTGAGACTCAACTGGTAGAGCTCTAGTCTTGAGAAAGTCCACAGACAGTGCTCAGGCCCTGAGCTCAAGCCCAAGACTGGCAAAAAATAAATAATAAATAAATACAGAAACTAAAAAAATTATGACTCTATAGACATGTTTTATTACATAGATTAATATGTATCTATGACATATACAAACCCTCAGCCTAATTTTGATTATGTTCTAAAATCTAAGTGCCAGTGATTGTATATAGAGATTTCCTTCTTGAATACTTGCTCAATACATCATTTGAAATATGATGTAAAAATCAATGTTAATAAATTCTTTAATAAAAATAACAAAAATACATATTTCTTTGATATTATCAAAGAATGAATACTATTTTAACCTAGCTATGAAGGAAAAGGTATATTTGAAAAAACTGTCCCAAATTTTCCCAAGATAATCCAATATCTTAAAAGAGAGATGAATTTCTGTTATGGTTTGGCTAGAACATCCCACTATGACCACATTTTAAGAGAGGTGCCATCAGCCTGGAGTGCAAATACATGAGGTGCCTCCTGGAAGGAAGATGGGTACCTGGACATGCCCCTGGGGGGCTCTGCTGTCTTACTACGGCCAAACCTCACCAGCAAAGGTTTGCATCAAACAAGCACCAACAAATTCCCATACATATGACATGACACTTAAAGCTCCCTGGCTCACGTGAATCTGGCTCCCAAGGCTCTAAATGACCTAAGTTTATGCTGAGGTTCTACTTGGAGCCAGGAGTAAAAAGGACTCCTTTGACTGTGAAATGACTAAATAATGGTGTTTAAAGTGAGAACAAAAATGCTTAATAAGCACAACATCATTATCAAACACAAATGGCTATACTTGCAATACTGAACCATTCTGCTTAGATTGCCTTAAAAGCCTGACAGCCGCTGTGATGGAGGCCTCTGTGGTAACAGATGCTCAGGCACTCCTGAGCTCCGGCCCAGTGACTGGAGCAACGTTTCCTTTCACGTTGTACAGGCACAGCCATAGCCTACCCTCGAAACCTGGAATGCCCAGAAACGACAAAGTGCTGAATAAAGTATTCAGGTATAACTGAAAAATATTGTAAGCACTCACCTCTCTTACCTTCTCTGGCCAGACTTTCCCTATTCTAACAAATACCTTATACTGTTATTTTCCTTGCTTAAACCTGCCTAGAGTATTGTCACTGATAAGGTGTATTCCCTCCTCAATAAAAGACGAAGATGAGAAGTTCTTGAAAATTCCAGGGTTTATTTGTACTATGGGATTTGAACTCAGGTCCTCTTGCTTACTAGGCAGAAGTGCTCTGGTTGACTTTGAGATAGCATCAAGCTTCTTGACCTAAATCACACATGGATCACAATCCACCTATTTTAGCCTCCTACTAGACACAGTCTCTCATACTTTTCTGCCTTGGTTAGCCTGGAACAGTGAACTTTTCAATCTCAGCCTTCTAAGTAGCTAAAGTAATAGGTGTGAGCCACAGGCACTCAGAAGAAACTCCTGGTTTTTACTGAAGCTTTAGACAAAAGTGTTCAGAGCCTTGACAGTTGTCTGCGATGATGCATTGGGCAGATTTCCACCTGGAAGAAGGAAGAGTGCTCTCAGCCTAATAGCTAACCATATTGTAGGGCTTGTCTTGAAAGCTATTGAAAATACACCTGACTGACCACAGTGAGCAAACATCTCCCTTTACAGGGGGTTCACTAAGCTGTCACACTAGAAGGATTTGGATTATTTATGCGTCAGTTGCCCACAGCTCACTGAGGCCTGGGTAGAGGTAGTGTTTGCCAGGAGAAACCTGATTGGGTTTCCCAGTCAATTTTGAATAATCTGCTGCAAATGCTTAATGCTTCTGCAGTACTAGTTATTAACTATTCGAAAAAAAAAACACTCCTGGAGAAACTACAATTCATAATCTCCCCCTCCCCCTCACCGTGGGTAATTAAGACAGCAAATGTTCACGTGGGCCTTTTTATATTACTGGTGGTGGTGGTGGTGGTGGTGGTGGTGGTGTTTGTTTTTGCATTGAGTTTATCTTTCTTTCAAGGGCAAAGGAGGAAGAATAAACAAATACAAATCTTGCAATTCAGTATATACTATGTGAAAAATGACCTATGGAACCTGTGGGAAGGGACAGGAGGGGGAAACTGAAAGAAAGCAAAGGAAGGGGTTAATACTGTCCAAAAAAGAAATGTACTCATTACCTGACTTTTGAAATGGTAACCATTTTTGTACACTGACTCAATAACAATAATGAAATTACACATACGTGCACACATATAAAGACAGCAAATGCTCAACAAGAGTCCAAGTACCACAGACAACTGTTTATCAATTTGCATTTTAGAAACATCTGCTTTATGCAACACTGGTGGTAACTGTTAAGTGATGTGATCCAAGATCTTGAATTTGAATCAAACTCGGCTCACATGATTTTTGTTAATTGTATGTTTGTCATTATACAGGTTACAGCTACCATCAGCCCATTCTGGCTTTGTTGCATCCAGTGTCATACCTGCTTTCTCAAGCAGAGAAAACAAGACCAAAAAGGTCCCATCAACCAGAAGCTGCTCCTCTGGGGGCAGTCACATCTGGTAGTGGACTGGCCAGTGGACTGCTCAGAATAGCACTAGCAATGACTTTATAAACCTGGACCCTCATTCCCAGTTAGCATAGATTGCATTTCCCAAAAGCAGGCAGCCTGCACTCAGCAGAAACAACAAGGTCAATGTGAAGAGCATCAGGAATTTCACACAAAGGGAACACTGCTTGTTGGCTTCTAATATTCAGATGAGACCAAGGAAATACCATTTTCATTTTACAAGCATAGCTTATTTCAAGAGAGATCAGTACAATGAATGCGATGAAAATACTTGAAGATATTTAAATAAAATCATGTAATATGCTACTTATTTCTTAGAAAGCAAACATAATAAGATTTGCAGCTTCTTCCTAACAAGAAGGCTTCTCAAATGAATATTCATGAGCCATGTCTGCCACTCCCTCCGGGTGTAAGACAGTCATTAAAGACTTGTCACCTTGGGCCAACAATGCTGCTGGTGCTTCCAAAGTATTAGATTTTAGTCCATAGCTTTGAATGCCCTAACAGCAACCCAACAAGGAGAAATAAATGACCAGAGTGAATAACCAAAAGGCACAATTTTGAACAAAAACTCAGAATTTGACAGTATCACTTCCTTTTAATGTAAAACAGCAGGACTTTGTTTTGTTTTGTTTTAACAAATGGAAAGGTTGAGGGTAATATGCTTTTCTTTAAGGAGACTATAAGTAATGGGCACTAAAGCTTTAAAAAAAAACCTTAAAGTTGCTTGGTTTAGAGTTAGATTAATCATTACTGCAGTGAATAGCAATGCAACTGGGACTGGGCCTGGACACCATGTCTGCAGGAACAGCAGAGCCCCATGGTTGCCTGGGCTGAGGGCAGCCAGGGAGCTTCAGCCTGGATTTTAAGGTAGTTAACCCTAGCCCCACTTAGAGATGGAGGAGGAGGAGGAGGAGGAGGAGGAGGAGGAGGAGGAGGAGGAGGAAGAGGAGGAAGAGGAGGAGGAGGAGGAGGAGGAGGAGGAGGAGGAGGAGGAGGAAAAGTGGCAACCAGTGAGAACCTTGTGGATTTAACCAAGGACAGAATGTGCTTATAGTGACATTTCTAATCTAGTGGGAACTCTGAGTAGGAGTATCACTGCCTATCCTAAAGATAAAAGCTAAAGGCAGATTTGGGGTGAGTGAGTGTAAAAGCTCAGTGGAAGAGCACTTGCCTAGAATGCAAGGGGCATTTCCTCTGAGACATCTGAGTAGTTGAAGGATTATAAATGGCAAAGCCTGGACAGTCTTTTCACTTGGGACATTTCTACACACTTGCGGGATTATGCCAGAGTGTAGATCACCTCCTGCTAGCCAGCTTAGGCTGTGTGGCTACTAGGGGATCTTCTCTGATAATTACACCAAGATTTTACCCACCAATGGAGGACAAGACAATGCGAGGATGCTACTCCTAGAGCAGAGACATGGAAGCTGGGCAGATATGAAAACAGGCATTGCAGTGCACAGGAGTCCGGCGCAGGCACAAACGCCTAACCTCAGCAGTCACACCAGGTCTTTTGCTTTTCATGTATCTCCTTCAGTGATCAGATAAACTTGACAAATGAATATTGCCATTCCCATTTTACCAGAGGTGAGACTGAAATCCAGAGGCTTAACTGACATCACATAGAATCAATCTTAGATTTCCTCCTGAGCTTGTTTCCAAAGGAAAAGAAACAAGTTTCTCATCATGTCATGATAAATGTTAAATCTGCCCATAATCTCAGAAATGCAGATCCTAGGAGCAATAGCTCCTCACAGCAAGCTCTTTTTATATTCCTCTTTTCCTATTTTCTTCATAAAATCCTCAAGTGTTACCTATTCTTGTAAAACCCTCACAATACAAAAATACCAAGAAAACAAAGCTCTTAGAGACAATCAGCTTGCCTGCCTCTGTGAGTGCAGAATGCCCTTACAGGCCTCTCATTCCCAATGTATATGGCCCTATATATGGGCAAGAAGGTGGCACACACCCAAAAAGCCACTCATCCCTGCTTGGAAATAGTGGCCCCAATGAGGAGGGCCAGAAGCAGGAGTATGTTTTTAAACAAATGCAAGCCCAGCATTATTCCACAGTGAGAAAATGTGCACTCACCTCTACCTAACGCGAGCACACATGAGCAATTCCGTTTATGGTTTGGGTCACTGTATCTGTAACCTAAGCAGATGGTGGGTGTATTTTATGTGGAACACTTAATCAGGAATGTGGCAGCACCAGCTGTGATGGCCTGCTGACCTTGGTAAAGGAGGACACAGCCAGAAAATGAGGCTGAGAATGTTCAGATGAAGCCAGAAATGGAGTCTGTCTGAAAATATCAGTTACTCTAATCTGTCCCACAAAAAAAGCCAGGAATGTCACCAAATACTTGTCACATTGCTCAACTCCAGGACCTGGGTTTATTAAAACTATTTAATTTTTTCCATATAATTTTTATTGTAATTAATAGAAGGGTTACATTACATTCACCAGATGGAAGGTGCATTACTTCACATACATTGATACCCTTTCTCATGTCTTGGTCCCCATTTCCCTCCCCGCCACCCCCACCCTCATCTTGTTTTTTATATATATCAATATAAACTTAGGAAACTCTGAAAATATGTCCTACAATTTTATTTAATTCTGTTTCTTGATTTCTGCAATGCACTTTTATAATGATGAATGTTTTAGATATTAAGTATATTTTAATTGAATAAATTTATTGTCCTGCACTTTTTACCTTTATTTTATGATTAAAAACTGTCAAAACTAGTTTTGAATAATGAGCCCACATAGTACTTTTTTGTCAGCATGCATTAATAGGATAAGGAGGATTCTGGAATAATTTCATAGATACATACAGTGTACTTTAAATGATTTCACCTACCTCTTTCCTCCTTTCAAACAGCTTGGTGGGTTTTATTTACAATATCTTCATATATGATTATTTATATGCCACACACTATCATCTTCCTCACCTCTGAACAAAACCCAGAAACCCCTATGCATACACTGTTTTATATCCTACCCAAGTTCTTCATGAGGAGGTGTTTCCAAATATTTCCCCTTCCCTCAGTTCTGCTCGCCCCTCTCCTCCCCCAGTCAAGCTATCCCAATGTGAAGCGCCATGCCAATGAACAATCTCAAAATGCAATTCTCCCTTGAAAGCAGCAACTCTTGCTCTAATATAAGTTAATAACATGGAGACAGGGAGGGTGACACAGGCTTGTAAACCCCAGTTCCCAGGGACTGAGGCAAGGAGACTGCAAATTCCAGGCCAGTTTAGGATACCTAGTGAGAGCAGCCAGGGCTTGGGGGGTGACAAGTACAACCGTGCTTATCTATAAACTAGGCATCTCCATGGCTAGTGGGGCAACATGGGGATGCCAAGATTAACAAACCCAATCCCATCATATGACCTGATCTGTGACAAAAGGATACAGAACTTCATGACATAAAACAAAATGACCAGAAATATTTAAGACATTCTCAAATTATTTCCACTGTTTAGCAAACCCCTCTGACTCCAGGGCTGTATGTACAAGCTAAATTGATTCTATAAACATCTGTTGAGCCTGTTGATCTATTCAATACCTATTGGTTGTAAAAACTTGTCTAGCCAACAGTCACTGCATGGTGTCTGCCTTCCCAGATCCCAGCCTGTGCTCCATCAATTACCTTCTTCATTGGTCCTAGGACCTCCAGCATTCATCTGCAGGGGCTGGCCTAACACGCTCCGGCTTGCCCAAAATGTTACCTCCTCACTTCTGGAGGCTGAGGGTCTGAGATGAAGCCAACTATGGATACAGCTGTAGCCTGCAATCTCTCCAAGCGGTTGGGAGAACACCCTCTAGCCACCTGGCAGTGCTGCGGACAGGGGTGCACAGGCCCCTCAGTGACTCCTCCTCTGCTGTATGAATGTTAAGGTCACCAGTCAACACTGGATTAAGGTACCACCCTCTTCACGATATCTCCAAATATAGTTATGGTCTGAGATACTGGCTGGGGCTGGCTAGGGGTTCCGATTTCAACATATGACTTTAGGAAGACACAATTCAGCTCAGAACACCCTTACTCTAGGTCCCTCATGCAGACCTGATGCTTATCCTTCTGTAAATATCCTCAAATCCTTTCCTATTCTTATGGTAAGTACCAACAACCTGCACTGATTCCATCTCTTGCTAGCGTCTTCCTTTCAGTGGCAAGAAGGAAATATGCTCAGAAGGAGAAATCCCCAACTCCAGCATAGACAGGCCAAGCTAATCACAGTGGGCCAGGTAGAGAACAATACGCACCAGTCACCAGAGAAGGTGGAAACCAGTAGTGAAGGCAGCTGACTGAAGCTGCGTGTGAAAACAGGGCCCAGGAGATCCTGCTCTCACTTTCAAGGGAACCCAGAAACACATTCATGTGGAGAATTTTACCTAGTGTGACAATGCAATTTTTAAAAACATTTCCAGAGACCAAATAAAATAGCCCTATATCTCCCTATCCTTCCCCTATCTCTACCTGGTCCCTTAAACTCATTTTCCCCACGCTTCTTTGCACATATTTCCCACATTCCACTAAAATAGACACCCATCTCACTTGCCCTGCCCTTCGTCTCCTGAAGACAGAGACCAGAGCTTTTACCTTCATGTCTCCAGAGATGCCACTGTGTTCAGACCACAGCGTGGTCTCAAAAGGAAGGCTACTGGCTGAACAACTGGCTTTGTCTATAGAGCACATACGTAATGTGGTAATTGTAAGGCAGAAAGAAAATCTCACCTAGAATAACTGTATGAAGACTCACCAGGTTCCTAACTCACTGCCCCAGTGTTGCAGCAGATCTCTACCCATGAGACCATGCACACACTCAACATGCAGAAATAGACTAGCCCCACCCCTACCTCTCTACAGACACTTTCTTAAAGCGAGAATTCAGATTGCTCTCTTATTTACAAGGCCATCTGTCTGCATGTTTAGTATTTTAGGGGCCGGGAGTTTGGCCTAGTGATAAGAGTGCTTGACTAGCATGCATGAAGACTTAGAAGTGGCGCTGAGGCTCAAGTGGTAGAGCTCTAGCCTTGAGAAAAACCCAAGGACGGTGCTCGGGCCCTGAGCTCAAGCCCAGGACTGGCAAAATAAACAAACAAACAAATAAATAAAATGTTTAACATTTTAGAGGTGGTAAGAACAAATTCTAAGAATTGTCAAAATAGATGGTTAATGTTCACTAATTTCAATCATAGATGGTGTAATAGTCACTAATTTCATCTGAAAATGATTTTACTCATGTGATCCCTACATGCCTTCATATCACATTTACTGGTTTTTAACTTGGAAATAACTCTAATTATATAACTTAATTTAGAGAGAAAAATGCATCTGACCTCCTTCCTGTCTATTAGCCTGAAAGGCAGGCCTAATTGTCAATCACTGATCTGCTGTTCTGTGTTGCTGAATTAGCACAGCCCTCATCTGCTCCTTGATTTGTAACCGACAGAGTACTCCAAAAGGTTGAGCTCTGTGAAGATGATTATAAAAGTGGGTTCTGTCCTTTCACAGAGGCAATGACTAAGATCATGGGGTGACATGTAAAAAGATAGAAACCCAAGGTGGTTCCTGCCAATGGCTACTTCAGCAATTATGAATGCATTCAAAGGGAGACTGGAGTACTTCTCCATCTTCAAGGATATATTATTGTGTAGCAGTTCCCACTGCAACAGTCATGTCCAGGTTCTATACACTGTCTCCCTACAAATAACTAGTTTAGATATTTATGACAAACTCCAGACAGTCCACCCACCCTAACTACCTCTATGCATAGGGAAAGATATGTGAAGGGCAGGGAACAACTTCAGACATGTCGCTTCTGCTCACTTCCTGCATGACAAGCAACAGGCAAGCCCAGATTATAATAAGCTCAAAACCTAGGTACATAAGGTCACATAGGATGAGACTAAATGAAAGGATCTCTAGGATATGGTAACAAGAGCTTTATCTTGTGTGACTGTTGTTCTTAATGTACTGTGTTATTTCTCTTCTCTTTTATTGCCCTTATGGTTAATCTCATATTGTTACTATCTCTGACTTTTGTTACCTGGTATATTGTATATACATTTATTTGTTTATTTAAAATAGGAAAGGGGGGGCCGGGAGTTTGGCCTAGTGGTTAAAGTGCTTGCCTAGCATGCACGAAGACCGGGTTCGATTCCTCAGTACCACATACATAGAAAAAAGCCGGAAGTGGTGCTGAAGCTCAAGTGGTAGAGCTCTAGCCTTGAGAAAGTCCAAGGACAGTGCTCAGGCCCTGAGCTCAAACCCAGGACTGGCAAAAATAAATAAATAAAATAAATAAATAAATAAATAAATAAATGAAATAAATAAAAAATACAATAGGAAAAGGGAAGGGGGGAAAACAAGATGATTAGAAGGGGATGGAAGGAGGGAAATGGGGACAGAAACATAACAAGGGGTATCAATGTGTGAGAAGTAATGCACCTACTATCTGATGAATGTAACTGTAACCCCTCTATACATTATCCCAACAATAAAAAGTATTGATATATATAGAATAAAAATTTCCATACATAAATGGCACTTACATAGAATTTTGGAGCAGAAAATTACTTATTAATTGCTTATAATTGATGCCACATTTTCAGTAATTTTATCCTTTTGGATATTATTTTACAATATATATTTTTATTTGATTGATAGTTGAGTTTATCTTTAGTAAGCATATGATGTTGCTGCTCTGATTAATTCTTTTGTATTTGAGATTAAATTCATTAGTGTATCTTTATCAAAGACAACTACTGCTCCAAATACAAAATTTTGTGTTAAAAAAAAAATTCCCAGGGCCGGGAGTTTGGCCTAGTGGTTAAAGTGCTTGCCTAGCATGCACGAAGACCCGGGTTCGATTCCGCAGTACCACATACATAGAAAAAAGCCGGAAGTGGTGCTGAGGCTCAACTAGTAGAGCTCTAGCCTTGAGATGAGAAAATCCAAGGACAGTGCTCAGGCCCTGAGCTCAAGGCCCATGACTGGCAAAAAAAAAAAAAAAAAAAAAAAATTCCCAGATCCACAAGCTGCAGTAAGTCAAGTTCTTTCATCTCCATAAGTCTCCATTTCCTCTCTTACAGAATGTAGATCATGGTAGTAAATCAAGCTCACAAAGGCTGAGAAAATACTCCATTTCAATAGTATGATAAGTTACCCATCCTATCTTTACTTCAATATCCAAGACAAAACCAGGCTCTCACCAGAACTAACATCTCTGAGACAATGTATAGAAATAATTTGAATTTTGGGGCCAGGAGTTTGGCCTAGTGGTAGAGTGCTTGCCTAGCATGCACAAAGACCCGGGTTTGATTCCTTGTTACCACATACATAGAAAAAAAAAGCCAGAAGTGGTGCTGAGGCTTATGTGGTAGAGCTCTAGCCTTGAGAAAGTCCAAGGACAGTGCTTAGTCTAAGGACAGAGCTCAAGCCCGGGACTGGAAGAAAAAAAAAAAAGCCAGGGATGGCAGTGTGATCCAAGTGGCCAAGCAAGCTTAAGGCCCTGAGTTCAAACCCTAGGATCAGGAAAGGAAGGGAAGGTGGGCAAGGTTCTAAATTATACATATAATTATCAAAATATGAGGGAAAACCTATATTGAAAACAATATTCCATCACAGCCAACATGAGAAGATAAAAGGAGCTATAAGTGATCTCTTAACAAAAAAGCAACAAATTCTATGGGTAAATTAACTTCTAATAAGCAAGTCCTATGGCATGCTGAATAGCATAGAGGTTAATATATAGGATCATACAGAAAGTTCTAGTAGCATCAAAAGACACACAAAAATGACACAGGAGAAAGTCTACATGGAATTTGTATGCCTGAAAGAATGCAAGTATTAGTTTTCTCTTGCCACAAATGCAAAATAAACAAAATCAATAACCAATCTTATTTCTAGATTTTTACCCACAATACTACATAAACGCAATTTGGGCACAGCCTCTACAGAACTCCTAACTCAGCATCTTCTCAGACAAGTAAATTTGTCATCTGACCTTCACATAACTAATCATATTATGGCAAAGCAAGCACTTTAAAATGGGAATAGTTAGAACTTTAAAATATTTGCTGCTACAAAGAAGTATATTAAATGCTAATGGTTAAATAAATCTTATAATTTCAACTGATTTAACAACTACAAAGGGCCAAATTCATGCTAATAGTATCCATATTCATTTCTCAATTCCCTTTAAAATATAATGGTTTGCTAAAGACAGTTGTAAACTTAGAATATAGCTAAGAAACAAAACTGAGTTCCCTGAGCAATTTATCATTAGCAGGGAATGCCTGATATATAAGGGGGGTTGAGGGCTTCACCTTGCCTCAGAGAAACAGAACAGGTTCTTACGTTTATAAAGATAATGGAGTACAGATATAAACAAGAATCTAAGTTACATGTCCTACCTGGGTTATAGGAACAGGCTGTGCCATAAGGAAACCACAATATCTAAGTTCCTGACCGTTATGTCTACTTCTTCAAGTTCATCCTTACACTGCAGACCTCATGCTCTAGTGCCTGGATGCATGCTTCTTTCTTCCTTTCCACTGATCCTGCCTCCTCTTACAGTTTTTCATCTTCCTCACTGCCCAGCATGACTGTGTCAATCCTATTTCATACACCTCACAAGCTCAGAGCTAACAATGTTACTCTGAAGTATATATCCTCATATTTCCATCTAGAACACAGATTAAGGAGTGGGCAAGGCCAACTGGCTAGGCGCCACTAACAGAAGGTAATGTGGAGATCAAATCCATGTCTCAGGAACACGACCCAAGAGGAAAAATATTAGGTTGTATTTACCAAGGATATTGGCATAAAAAGATGGAAGAACATCCAAAAAATAACAACTGTCTGCAAGAGAAATGAGAGAAAAATAAATAGTTCTAAAGTCTACAGTTATGGAATATGAACCATGTTTTTGTTTAACTGTTCAATTCTAACTGGAAAGAGAACTATGAATCACAGGTATTAAAGGGAAGATTTACTTTTGAGCAGATATTGTTTAGTTTTAGCCAGTATTAAATGCCAAGTTTTCAAAGTAATTACTTTAATAAGGGTAGCCGCATGATAAAGAGTTTGGAAAGGGGTGCACTGGGGCAAGGGGTGTTATTTTGTATTGCACTGGGGCAAGGGGTGTTATTTTGTATTACAAAAGCAGAAGCCTGAATTCTCAAATTTTTTCATATATTTTTAAATTTTTTTTTATTAAAGAATTTATTAATGTTGATTTTTACATCATATTTTAAATGACAAGTTTAACAAACAAGTGTTCCAAGGAGGGAATCTCTGTTTACAATCACTGGGACTTAGTATTTAAAATTTAATCAAAATTAGGCTAAGGGTTTGTATGTCATAGAAACATATTAATTTATGAAATAAAACATTATGTCTATAGAGTCATAGGTTTTTATATCTATATAGTTATGTTTATATTTCCATTACCATGTCCATAGCTTTGGGTATGCAGCTATTGAGTCCTCGCTCATATATTTTTATTGTAATTAATAGAAGGGTTACATTATATTCACCAGATAGAAAGTGCATTACTTCACAAATTTTAGACTTGGAAAAAATAATATTAAGTGAGGTAAGCCAGACCCAAAGAAACATAAGCTCCATGGTTTCCCTCATTTGTAACAATTAGTATATGTTTAGGATTCTCCTAACAGAGGATCATAACAGCTCAAAAGCTATGAACATATGGCCACATAGGATGAGGCTAAGCTAAATGAACTCCAGGATATGGAAACAAGAGATTTATCTTTGTGATTGTTGCTCTCAATGTACTATGTGAAGCTATTTCTTTTTTCTCTTTTTCCCCTTAAGGTTTATCTCATGTGGTTACTGTATCTGACTTTGGTACTTGGTATATTGTATATACACTTATTTGTGTATTTGAAAAAGGGAAGGGAGGGGAGGGGAGGGGAGGGGAGGGGAGGGGAGGGAAGGGAAGGGAAGGGAAGGGAAGGGAAGGGAAGGGAAGGGAAGGGAAGGGAAGGGAAGGGAAGGGAAGGGAAGGGAAGGGAAGGGAAGGGAAGGGAAAAACAAGATGAGTGGGAGGGAATAAGGGGAGGGAAAGTGGGAGAAAAACATGGAAAGGGGTAACAATATTCAAGAAGTAATGTATCCACTACCTGATGAATGTAACTACAACCCCTCTGTACATCACCCCAACAGTAAAATTGTTTGTTTTTTTAAAGAGAGACAGAAAAATAGTGCAGGGAATGTTTCTTTCCTTCTATCTCATATAGGAGACTGATTGAGGGAATGGTTACAGAGCTTTATGAAACAAAACAACTCATGGCTGCCAGTAATCCTAGCTACTCAGGAGGCTGAGAATCTGAGGACTGTGGTTCACTGACAGACCTAGCAGAAATGTCTGCTAGACTTTCTCTCCCACTTTCTCCCTTTCTCTCCCACTTTCTCCCCCCGCCTCTCTCTCTCTCTCTCTCTCTCTCTCTCTCTCTCTCTCTCTCTCTCTCTCTCTCTCTCTCTCTCTCTCTCTCTCTCTCACACACACACACACACACACACACACACACACACACACACACACTCGGCAGCAAAATGCCAGACTGAAGATATGGTTCAAATAATAGAGCGCTAGTGAAAAGGCCAAGTGAGTACTTGAAGTCCTGAGCTCCAGCCACTGTACTAGCACACAGTACAGCACAGCAAAACAAAACAGGTCACTCAGGACATCAAGTGTGAAAGGGATCTAGAAAAAGGAGAAAATAAGTAAACCATGTTATCTGTTCAATGTTTGTTTCTTGAAAGACACAATGTTTGATTTGCCTTTATACTATGAAATCCAACCAAAGAAAAAGTATTTCAGAGAAAGGACAGTAATTGAAATGGAATAAGCAAATACTTAACCCAAGACCTAAGAAACACTGAAATCTGACATCAAAGGAAACCAAAGTAGTCTAGGCAGGTTTACTTAAGACTGACTGGACCTGGACATACCCATGGAAAAACTTTTGAGCCCTGATGATAAAATAGAAACATCCAGGTAAAGTTTGAGTGAGAATAGAAATGGAGCACAGACTGCCAAAAATGAAGAAAGGTAAGAGCCTTAGACTTCTGTTCCATGCAAGTGAAGTAAGAACACAATGACAAGGCAGAGACAGCTTTCCTTTTCTCATGAAGAAAATGCCTGTGACTCAAAGCCACACATCTCAAGATTGCAGAGGTTCCTGGGCATAAGACAGTCGTGAAGGACTAGTGTTGTGGGCTTCAGAGCATAGACTAGGGAGAGACTGGCTTACCTAAGGCCTGCCTCCAGAGCCTTTGTGTCTGCAAACCAATTAGATCACTGCTTCTTTAATTTCTTTATTTGAATGAGGAGCTATTAGTGGAATCCAACAAGTAATGTGGAGATTAACCCTTATAGAGGATGCTGTGTAAATATACCCATCCTTTGGACTCTATGGGAATTAGGAACCTCATGGTAATTCTAGAATATAATTCAATGTAAATGCTATGTAAATTGCTGGTACACTGTACTGTGCAGGGACTAATTAGATACAGTCTGCATGTGTGCAGACAATTTTTAAAAAGACATTTATAATGTGTAGATATGCAACCCACAAACACAAGGCCAGCCATCCTAATGAGTGTTGGCTACGGCTGTTACTGCTAATGGCCTACCAGATTTGAGGGCAGAAACCAGGAAAGTGGAAATGTTAATATGATAGCATAAACAACAATGACTGTTAAATCATCAAGCCTAAAAAAATGGCTTTGGATGTGGGAAAAAAAAAACTGAACAAGAATCTGTATCAAAAAAATAAATATGATACTACAAGACTAAATTTTTTAAGTCACAAATAGAAAGGAAATAAAAATATTAATTTTCAAAAATTAAATTAAAAAAATTGGTTCTTGAATTTCATGGTTAGATTTTTAATTTCTATCATTGAATTGTAACAATAAAAAAGTTCTGGAAAAATAACTTCTCTCTTGTTAATATAAGTAGCTCCATAAAAACCTTACTTCTGCCTCGTTGGTGGATGAACTATAAAATATTTATAGCTAGGCTCCTTCTGTAAAAGTGTAGCCACTACTCCCTTAGGGAAAAGACAGTGAGGTGTTTCCATACAGAAAAAAATAATGACTATGGGATCAGGGAGGAGACTAACGAAGGACTAAATAAGATTTTTAATGATTAGAAGCTATACTTATGAAAAATTAATGTCATGTAACATTTTAATACAATGATAAAAGAAAATGAAGAATAAAAATTTACATGGCAATTATAGGTGGCAATTATATAATATAGGAAGAAAAGGAACAGGAAAAGAACTCTAGTATCTGCTATAACCTGTTTTACGTGAAAGTAAGCAAGGTCATCAATCTCATTAAAACACTGTGTATGAACATGTGTGACACCCCTTTTGAACAGTTAGCACTAAAAGAAATGAGAAGAAAGTAAAACAGGTCCTTTCAAGGGTGTACAAAGGAGAAGGGTGAATATGGTCAAAGAATGTTATGTTCACATGCTAAACAACGGAGCTGTCTGAGACTGGTTTGAGAAGTCGGGAAAGAAGATGAGAGGGACAGAGGAAGTGAGTTGGCAAGGTTTGTTGTATGCATTTGTGGAAATGCTAAAATGAAAACCTCTCATACAACTAACTGATGTGGAGAGATAAACAAATGCAACCATGCCATTCTGTGGTACTATGTGAAAAAAGACCTATGTAACTTATGGGTAAGAATTGGATTGGCGAGGGGGTGGGGGGGGAGAGGAAGATAAAGGAGGGGATGGCATTGTCCAAAAAAGAAATGTAAAAGAAATGTACTCATGTGCACTTGTGTGGACTTAAGGAATGCAAGCCCTTCTGGACAACCCATTAATAGTAACAATAAAATTATTTGTCAAAAAATGTGGGGAGAAATGAACACAGACACTATGAAGCCCACATGAATCTAAATGTGTGGACAGTTCCTTTCCAGGAAACACATCACTGCAGTAGAGGTGAGGGTCCCCAACCACTGGCTTTTAAGGGATTACTACACCTCCTCAGTACTTAAAGCCATTTATTTATTTATGCCTTCCTCTTCACTTGAAAGACTTGGTTTGTCATATTCTAAATACTGAACTCCTCAGTACAAATAAACAGCCTTATTCCAACTCCTATTTGCACCATGAGAAGAACATAAAACTGTAAACCTTCTCTCTGTTTCTGCCCATTGGAAGTCATGCTGTATTTTCTCTGGCATATGATATAAAAGTGCATTGCTATTTATGCTGTGCCATTCAGGTGTTACATCCCTTCTATAACATCCAAGGACATGTTAGCCAAAACCAACAAAAGTCGTTTTTTGGCTTATTGTCATTCAAGCTGAATTAATAATACTGAAAGCATGTGGGTGAGGAAAAAGCGAGTGCAAGACCAACATTAAAATCCCTTCCCAGACAAGCATAATTCATGTTGATCTTTACTACTGCATTGGACTAAAGGTCAAAACCATGTATGATACCGCTGATTCTGAAAATATATTATATTACTGTTGAATACTGACTGAAACGAGGGCAACTAATTTTAAAATGGAAGCCATTTAGAAAATAAAATGTAATGAAAACTATTTCCAATATAAAGTATATAAATTAAACTTTACCACTGGTTACTGCCAACATTTTAAACATCCCCTCATGCTGGCAAATCCTTTAGCGGAGCTTAATTTTCTCCCTATTGTGTCATATACATTCAATGAACAACATTCTGTGTTGAGACACCAACCAAGTCAGGAATGGTTGGGATGATAAATTACAGACCTTCATAATTTTCAAACAGTTTTAAATATACAAGTCATCTATAAGTCACTTAGTTTGATAGATGAATGGCTAACCAACTACACAAAGTAATGAGCCCCATATATTAATCTGTACTGCTACATGGCATAAGGCCAAGATCTTACCCCAGTGTCTATTAAAGCTGGGATTTAGAGAATATGTAACTAAATAAAAAAAGATTTATCATTTAGGATTGCATAACCAACAATTGCCTGCTACTTTTACTTCCTATCAATACTTTATAAGTTATGCACGTTTTATTAAAGGATTGGCCAGATTTACAACTGACAAGCTACTGAGATGTCAGCTTTGAAGTGAAAAAGAAAACAGGTGACCAGCTGGCTCAGGTACTTGCATGTTTGTTTCTAGCCAAGACAGCTGGAACTTTCATCTTTGCGGCCTGCACTGTCCAGTACTGGGGTGGAAACTCTGTATAGAAGTGTCTTGCTTTGGGGTGATAGACACTGACAGATCAAATCAGGAAGGGGACCTACTGAACAACATCAAACCACAGCAGGTAGTTTCCCCACGAAGGACTTAAAATCAAGTAGTACTGATGGATTGCCTGTTCACTCATCTCCTTCCGAAGGTCACAAGATGATGAGGCCAAGGTCAAAGGGCAAACCAAGGCAACAGTGGTATTCACAAGGCACGCACGATGCTGGAAACGAACTTTATAACTTGGAAGGAAGTGGGGGAGGAAAAGTGGGAGAAAAACATGAGAAGGGGTAACAATGCTTGAGAAGTAACGAACTCACTACCTTATGAATGTAACTGTAACCCCTCTACACATCACCTGGACAATAAAATTAAAAAATTTATTTCTCAAGAGTGGTCCTTATCGTACTTCCTAATGAAATTTAGGGATTACATGAGGTACACAGGACCACCAAGAGTGTGACTGAAAATCTAACATGCTGCCAGGACTTTCCCAGGGGCTTCATGAGCTACAGTCCTCTAAGGCCCCAGCAAGCCTTCATGGCACCAGCTCTGTGCTGATGCAATGGCTCCAATCACTCACACTGTGTGCAAGGCAATGCAATGCAATACAGCTGGAAAAGCACCAAATACAGAAAGTTAAGAGCATCACTATAGTGCCTTACCTATTTAGCTTGCCAGTGAATGAACGGGGGAGGGACATGGATAAATACAGGAATGGGAAAATAAGTAGTACTACTGGGATAAACTGTGAATACTGAATTCTTTACAACTGGCCCTGCAAATCCGTCTGTAGCTCTCTAAAAATCCCCAAAGGCCACAAACTTCTCACAGTCTATATGTCTGACCCTATCATCTCAATTTCTCAAATACTGATCACAGAAAATTGAACAAAAGAGGAAACACAAGCTCTGATTTGTGCTTCTCAGAAGCATGTCAGCATTGCACCTTTTGTCCTATGTGGTATGCTGGCAGTCACACCACTGTCCCGGGCACATCTGCTCAGAAAGATGTTGCCTAGCAACAGCAATCAATGCTGTACTTCTCCTCACTATTTTCCTGAAGATTGAGACACTGCTCCAAGGTATTATTTTCAAATACCTTCTGTTCCATTGACCAAACCTATTTGTTCATTTTTCTCTTATGGGGGAAACATGAACAAATTGGCCTAAGAATCCAGTTAAAAAAAAAAAAGGACCAAAGGAAGGTCAATATATCATAGAGTGTTTTGGGACCTGTTCGATGAAGAGAAATTTTTGACAGCTCATTGACTTTATTTACTCTACTCTTTCATTCTGCCATTTTAGAACTGATTTCTGCTACCTCAAGGGAGATGAAAGCCATTAGCATGAATTATCATTCTAAATGCAGGCCCACAACATATTGCCATGAAACCTAAGCAAATGATTTTCAGAAGCTGGTTTAATACACACATATTTCTGTGGAAGCTCAGATCTTGGTGATATTATTACTAAGCAATACCAGCATTATTGAATCATGTGATCCCACCACAGATGCCACAGTATAAAATTCTTTCAGATGGAAAACACTTCTATGCTACATGCCTATGATGAAAACATACAGAGACTATCAACACTTACATTAGGAAACAAGCAAGTTGTGTAAGAGGAAATCTCATTGTGGAAAGAACAAGAATTCTTATTTAAAAGACTGAACATGAGTACTTCATGCAGAGACACTGTAATGGTAAAACATGACATTTCCCAATAAACAAAGTTCATGTTCACATAACATATATATAGACATGTCTACAATGAGGTGGGAATTGTGCAGTATGTATTTTTCACAATCGTAAGCAATTACTATAATAAACTCCCTTGGGTGACACAAAAATATGTAAAATATCATCTCCGGGTAGGAACAGTCACATATATAAATGCAAAAGAATAACATTACCTTACACAAACACTAGAATATTTGTTTAATAATAGCAACGATCTCAACTAATGTGGCTTTTGTTTTGTCTGCAATACAGATTAATTACAATCCACACACTTTTTTTTTTTTTGGCCAGTCCTGGGCTTGAGCGCGGGGCCTGAGCACTGTCCTTGGGACTTTCTCAAGGCTAGAGCCTTAGCAAACCCGGGTCTTTGTACATGCTAGGCAAGCACTCTACCACTAGGCCAAATTCCCAGGCCCACACACACCTTTTTTAACAACACTCAATACTGGTACTATGCAGTGAAAAAAAAGTACTATCATAGTGATTTCACTGCTGGATTCTAGCAAGCTTTTAAAGACAATTTAACATCAATTTGCATCAAACTATGCTAAAAATAAATTCAGAGAAAAGAAATTCTTCTAACTTCATTCACTCTACAAGATCAGTATTGCCTGATACCCAAAACAGACTAATACCTAATAAAAAGAAGAAATTTCAGTGGGGAGTGTGGCCTAGTGGTAGAGTGCTTGCCTCGCATCCACAAAGCCTTGGGTTCATTTCTTCAGTACCACATTCACAGATAAGGCCAGAAGTGGTGCTGTGGCTCAAGTGATAGAATGCTAGTTTTAAGAAAGCTCAAGGACAGTGTCCAGGCCCTGAGTTCAAGCACCAGGACTGGCAAAAAGAAAGACATAGATAGATAGATAGATAGATAGATAGATAGATAGATAGATAGATAGATGGAAGATAGATAGAAGGAAGGGAGGAAGGGAGGGAGGGAGGGAGGGAGGGAGGGAGGGAGGGAAGAGGAGAAGAGAAGAATGTTACAAATATCCCAGAAGTACCAAAAACAAATATTAGAGAAAGCGCAATGTATTCAATAAACAGTGCTGAGAAAAATGGATTTCCATATGTGGAAGAATAAAACTTGACTCCATCACTCACATCTAGAAACCAACTCAAACGGGGCTAGAGACTTAAATGTAATATTAAAACTATAGACTATTTACAAGGAAAATGTTTAGGGTATTCGTCTAGAAAACTTTAATATAATTCAAATGGCACCAGAAACAAAAGTAAAAATTGGCAAATAAATCACATCAAACGAAAAGTAAACTATCAGTACACATATGCAACATGTCACATAGCGTTTCTCAATTACCCGTGGCGATAGTGCTCATAAAAGGACTTTTCTAAGCCCTAAACTGATGCCAAGCAGACACTGTTAATTCCATTACCAAAGGAGAAAACTGGAAACTGCAATAGAAATGTAAGCTGGCCGAGGCCATCCAGCAAGAATACAGTCCTCAAGTCAGGGCTGAGTTACCTCCTAAAGCTATACACATATGTCAACAAAAATGGGGAAGAAGACCACTCGTTCTCCACCCATTTCCATGGCACAGCATGGGCAACCCAAAGAGGCAGAGACAAGTGAGCTGGGCTCAGGATGTACACTCCATGCACTAGAAAAAGGGTGGCAGAGTGTTTAGGGTCCTGGTCTGGTCCCAGATGGCCTTGTAACTACATGTCCGGCCAGGATGCCAGAATCATCTCAACATTTGTAATGTTCACTGGCTTTGAGAAAATCACAGATTTCTACCTGCCAGTAATACAAGCCTGCAATCCTAGCTCCTGAGATCTGAGGACTGCATTTCAAAGCCAGGCGAGGCAGGAAGGTCCAAGAGACTCTTTATCTCCAATTAACCATCAGGACAAGGGGGAAAAAAAGCCTGCTCAGTGCAAAAGTTCCTCCTCCCCAAGCCCCTCTCCCTTCTTTTTTGACCTCTTCCTCCCCTCCCCATCCCCCTGTTCCTCCTCCAAGAAGGACCATTCTGTACCACCCAGTGATTCCTAGCATTTGATCTCTTCTGAACCCATGCTGTCAGAGCACTGCAGATCTGTCTCCGATGTCCTGCCTTCAGATGTCTCCCAACACCAAAAGTTGCTTTCTGACACCACAAGGCGGGAGATGTTCATCTCTTAACTTTTTGGGCGCTGTTCCAGAATCAGTGAAACTTCCTTCTTTTCTTCTTTCCCTCTCCTTCCTTACACTTCTTTTCTTTTTCTTTCTTCCTTCTCCCTTCCTCTCTTCCCTTCCTTCTTTCCTTCCTTCCTTCTTTCCTTCCTCCCACAAGTTGATGGCATAATCCAATTGGAACATAATCTTCAAATATGATGGAAAAGGACTCGAGGTCATTAATCAAAAAAGGAATAGGAACTAGGCGTGGTGGCTCACACCTGTAACCCTAGCTACTCAGGAGGCTGAGATCGGAAGGTCAAGGTTCAAAGCCAGCCCAGGCACTGAAGTCGGTGAGACTTTTATCTCCAATTAACCACTAGAAACCCGGAAGTGGTGTTGTAGCTCAAGGGGTAGGACAGTAGCCTTGAGCTGAAGAGCTCAGGGACAGTGCCCAGACCCAAGAGTTTAAGCCCCACAACAGCCGGGGGGGAAAAAGGGGGAGTTAGACTATTTTTTAAACATTTCTTTGGTGAAAGAATACAAGATAGACTAAGAGGGAAAAAAGTATCAAATGTCAACCTAGATATAAGGTATGTGTTCTCCATGAATACAAAGCCAAGCTTGGTAAGATGTTTCCTGGGGAAAATGGCACATCAGTTCATATCAGTAGCTATATAAGGAAATTGCTTAAGTTAAAAACAGTTATTTAGCCAGGCGCAGTACCTACTCAGGAGGCTGAAATTTGAGAATCAAGGTTCAAAACCAGCTAGGGCCCAAAAAGACCTGAGACTCTTATCTCCAATTAACCTCTAGAAATAGAGAAGTGGGGTTTTGCTCGAGGATAGTTCAGTAACCTTGAGCTGAACAGCTCAGGAAGAGCAGGCCCAGGGGTAGGGCAGTAGCCTTGAGCTGAAGAGCTCAGGAACAGCACCCAGGCCAAGTTCAAACCCTATGGCCCACAAAACCAAAACCAAACAAAACAGTTATTTAAACATGAGCACCTTGAAGCCAGTAAAGAAAAAATGAAATATGTCTCCAAGTAATAAACTACCTGGGCAGGGTAGTATATACCTGTAAGCTCAGCACTCAGGAGAGTAAGACAAGAGGATCCGATGTTGAAGACCAGCCTGGCCTACATGATAAGACTCCACTTCAAAAAGCCAACAGAAGGGGTGCAGCTCAATGGAACAGGGCTGGTACAGCATGCAAGGACCCGTTCTGAGCACCATCAAAAATAGTAATAACAGCCAGGTGCTGGTGGTTCACACCTATAATCCTAGCTATTCTGGAGGCTGAGATCTGAGGACTGCGGTTCAAAGCCAGCCCAGGCATGAAAGTCCATGAGACTCTTATCTCCAGTTAACTACCAGAAAACTGGAAGTGGTGCTGTGGCTCAAGTGGTAAAGCGCTAGCCTTGAGCTGAAGAGCTCGGGAACAGCACCCAGGCCCACAGTTCAAACCCCACAACCGACAAAAAAAATTAATAAATTAATAAAAACAAAGAAAGAAAAGGAGAACAGAACAGAGAAAAAGTAGAACTAAGGAACCTTTGGATCACTGGCCTACCATGAAGACAAATGGTTTTGTTCCAGCCTACAGTTCCCTCAATGATCACTGACAGAATTACTTAGATTTTTTTTCTTTTCTTCTTTTTTTTAAAGAATGTATTAACATTGATTTTTACATCATATTTCAAAACACGGCTACTAGGATATTTAGGAACAAGATCATGAAACATAACCTTCTGAATAAGGAGGTATAATAATTTAAAAAAACAAGGTGGGGTGAAGAAAAGCCATTTTACAACTAATCTAGCTGAACCACAATTATCTGTCCATGTACATATTAGCAGTGTAATAAAAACATATATGTTCATTATCAAAGTCATTTTCCCACTTTCTATTAAGTTTTAAATTTTACAGATATCCCTTATTTTCTTTTAGCCTTCTACTTCCCTTAAACATGCTTCTGCTTAATTTTTTTCTATTCATTCAAATTAACATGCAATGATTCACCAGTTATTACCACAAAAGCCATACACATGTTGAAGAGATTCTTTTGATTACAATCTGTATAATCTGTATAGATAGTGGTCTACGTAGTATTTGAAAAAGCAGCTTCATTTCCGGTGGAGACCGAGACAGTAATAAAATGGTTTCACAAGCTCCTCACTAAATACATCTTTGTTTGCATGGTCTATGTATATTGTCATGGGGCAGGTGCAGGAAAATATAAAATATAAATATTTAAAATCCTACTGAGCGGCTGTGAAGTCAATGACAAAGAAAAATACAAATAGGGTTGCTTTGTGCACAACAGTGAAATACGTAAATAACACTGAGAGCATCAAAAAGCAGCAGCAAAACCATATTTCTTACTTGGCACTTACTGCCTTTCAACAGCATTATTTTTTTTAATTGTGAGCCATCTTAAAAATATGCTAGGCAACATTAAATTCACCAGACCTTAAGCACTAAAGACAGTAGCCAGGAATAAGCAGGAATGCTATGTTAGCTTTACATTTCAGAAAAAGATGTTTATCCATTTGTTTCCTCCCATAAAATTGCTTGGATCACTCTCAGTCATCCTGCTGCCTGAGTTTAATGCACAGCTTGCTCCAACAGGATACAAAAGAGAATCCCTGAATTCAGCTGCTGAAGAAAATGGCAGAGACAGCTGGTTCTGCTCTGTCCACTGTGTTGTTTGCTTATTTGTGTTTATACAAGGAAGCTCCGGGACTTAGTTGATGTTAATGCACACAGGTGATAAACACATAACATTTAATCAGCCCACGCAGGAAAGGCCTGAGACTCTTATCTCCAAAAAACTAATAAAAAAAAAAGGTAGAAGTGGAGCTGAGACTCAAGTGATAGAGCTCTAGCCTTAAGGAAAATAAACTCAGGGACAATGCCTAGTCTGGGTTCAAGCGCCAGGACAGGCACTAAAAAAGGGAGGGAGGGAGGGAAGGAGACTTTTTAACTACATACCCTACTGATCAGCAACTGACCAGGCAAGTGACTAGAGAGCAACTGTGAAAGGTCAAAAGCAGATATGAGAAAAGGCCAAATCATATTTCCATATTTGACAATATGGTGAATTAAATGACCCAAAATTGTCATGCTGACAATACTTTTTTTTTTTTTTTTGCCAGTCCTGGGGCTTGAACACAAGGTCTGAGCACTGTCCTTGGGCTTTCTCAAGGCGAGAGCTCTACCACTTGAGCCACAGCACCACTTCTGGCCTTTTCTATGTATGTGGTACCGAGGAATTGAACCCGGGTCTTCACGCATGCTAGGCAAGCACTCTACCACTAGGCCAAACTCCCGGCCCAATATCTTTTGGTACCAAGACATGTGAAAGGGTATCAATGTATGTGAATTAATGCACCTTCTATCTGGCAAATATCATGTAACCCTTTTATTAATTACAATAAAAAATTATAAAAAAATAAAAAAACAAAAACAAGGGGGGGCGGGGGAGGGAGGGTAAAGGGTACCAAGACATGTGAAAGGGTATCAATGTATGTGAATTAATGCACCTTCTATCTGGCAAATATCATGTAACCCTTTTATTAATTACAATAAAAAAATTATAAAAAAACAAAAACAAGGGGGGGCGGGGGAGGGAGGGTAAAGGGTACCAAGATATGTGAAAGGGTATTAATGTATGTGAATTAATGCACCTTCTATATGGCAAATATCATGAAACCCTTTTATTAATTACAATAAAAAATGCTTGCCATCTAAAAAAAAAAAAATGCATCACTAGCTGGGGCTGGAGTTCAGTGGCAGAGCTTGGCAGACCCTGAAGCCCTGGGGCTAATCCACAACAACACAAGAACAAGCAAGTCATGTACACTGTTTGTATTTGTGTACGATATGAGGAAAACTCACAGAAAGTATTTAGGAACTGGGGAATGCTGATTATGTACCAGATATTCCATAAAATATTAGAGAATTCTTATTGACTGACTAAGGTATAATATAGCATTGTTACAAAGGAGAATTAAGTATTAGAAAGCACCACAAAAGCACCCATGGCCACAACATGTGATTTTTTTTTTTGCCAGTTCTGGGCCTTGAACTCAGGGCCTGGACACTGTCCTTGGGCTTTCTCAAGGCTAGAGCTCTACCACTTGAGCCACAGCACCATTTCTGGCTTTTTACTATGTATGTGGTACTGAGTAATCAAACCTGGGTTTTTGTGCATGCTAGAAAAGCACTCTACCACTAGGCTAAACTCCTGGCCCCACAACATGTGATTTTTAAGTGGTTCAGGAACACACATAGGAAATCTGCAAAATGTAATCATTATCCTAGGTATTATAATTTCTGTTGTATCTATTCCTCTTTGCTGCTTGAATAAAACTATATAGCATAACTATAAACAACAGACATTAATTCCATTTTTAAAAGATTCAAATGTAAATAAACTTCATGGTTTAGGTGATTTTAAAAAAAAGTATCTTGAATGATTATATTCAGTTAAAAGCAGGAATTCACAGAAACAGGTAACTGCTAATCAAGCACTTATCCCTGGAAGCATTTAACTAGCTTGTGGACCTGTAACCTCTATATTTAACAGTACCTGGGAATAAAACACTAAGCTATACCCAGGCTAGAAAGTCTAAAGCCAAATGTCCTCATCAACCCAAGACTCTCAAAGACTATATTCTGCAAATTGTAACAATTCATGAATCGGCAAAACTGCAACTCAGAATGAATCCATTTTACAGAAAGTATAATGAAGACATTGTCAGCCAATCAGTATCCCAGCAGCAGACAGAGGAAAATCTCTCCTACCCCGACTCAACTCACTAGCACAGGTTTGTACTTCACCAGTCTTGTAACTCAGATTCACATGACCGCTCTAGTCAAAAAAACCTTGGCGTAAAAATTAACCTTAGAAAAATCCAGTGCATTAATGCTTCAGAACAAAAAGCAAACTCACTCTAGCAAATCCATCTTCAATCAGGACCTCAAATCCTAAATAGTATGAGCTTACAATTTTAAAGTCATAAACAAAACAATGAAACAAAGACCTAGCAAGATTCAGTCAAAATATCACATAATTGAACTCAGAAAGCTTAAATTTGGTATAACCAAAACTTAAAGACAATGTCTGATACATTTAAGGAAATGAGGGATGAACAATATTAGAAAGATAAGTTAAAAATTAAATATCTCAGCACAAAAACTTTTAAAAATGTTAAGCTAAAATTGTAATTAAAAGTTTATTTAAAAACTGGCAATAAGGGGCCGGGAGGTTGGTCTAGAGGTAGAGTGCTTGCCTAGCTTGCATGAAGACCCGGGTTCAATTCCTCGGTACCACATACATGGAAAAAAGCCAGAAGTGGTGCTGAGGCTCAAGTGGTAGAGCTCTAGCCTTGAGAAAGTCCAAGGACAGTGCTCAGGCCCTGAGCTCAAGCCCAGGACTGGTAAAAAAAACAAAACAAAAAAACCTGGCAATAATTCTTAAACCAGTAGTGTTGGTGGAGATTTACTGGTGGCGATTTGGACAGTATAACTCGGATACATGGATAGTTTGGCCTAGATGTTTATAGTCCCTTTGGAAAACAATTTAAGGTTTCTGGTGAGGCTGAGATAAGCATACTCATAGCCCAACAATTCCATTACAAGTTATTTACCCTAAGTAAATTGTACATGTTCAACAGTAGATAAGTAAATGAATGTTTGTGGCAATGAAGTATGTAATGACCAAAACCAGAAAACAAATACACAACTTGGTAGAAAACCATGTGGCAATGAAGCCGAATGAACAGAAGCTGCACACAGTATCATGGATAAATCTTAGAACACTGGGCCAAAATTAGAAAGCAAAAAAAGCAGTAAGTACAACCTTACTTCATTTAGACAAACCTGAAGAGCTATATTGCCAAACCAAATACTGACTCTGATATACGCATCAAACACTAAAGACAAGCCAAAGAAATAGAACACAGGATAAAGTGGTTATTTCACAGGGAGGAAGAGGAGGCAAAGAGGTGGCAATCTTGTTCTCAGTAAACTGGCTGATTGTCATAGGCGTTTTCGTTCAGTTACTTGTCACTTACATTTACACTGAAATATTTTTCTGTGTGTTCAATGATAACAATTATCTTCATAAAACAAGAAAGAATACTCAGGGTTATTTCAGCCCAAAGAATAAGATCATAGTATTACAGCAGCAAACAGCTTTGTAAAGGGAACAGTAGTAGTATTCAAGAAGATCATAGCAAAATGTCTGCTTTAAGAAAACACAATGGTAAAGTAAACAGCCAGGTACCTGGGCGGCCATCCCAGAGTATCCATCATAGTTACCAAGCTTATCTGAAACTCAGGCTCCGTTGAAACTACAGTTAACTGATTTCTCCCTCACCATTTCTGATTATTCATTTCCAACTCTCATGGCCCTATAAACACAAGTTTCCACAGCCTCCATGTTATATGGTGGAAATCTTAAAGTTCCCAATATACATGTTAAGAAATGATTACCTGAAATGCTTGAGGCAGAAATGTTTTAACTTTTGAAATTTTGCAGACCTTACTAGTTAAGCATCCTTAATCTGAAAACTTAAAATCTGAACTGCTCCAAATTCTGAATCTTTTTGGTTTTCATGTCAGTACTGGAAAAGTCTCAGAATCGCAAACATTTTGGATTTAAGATACTCCCCCTGCACCTCCCATCACATCTGTGGTAAGACAGGACTTCTATTCTGTCACAGTGTCTCCTTCTAACTCACTGAAGGCTGAATTTACTGCTGTGACTGTTAAGGGTGTCTTGGCTAGTGGCTGAACAGATGGGTAGTTTTTCTCTAGCATGAATATTTGCCAACAATTGGAAGGGTGTAAAACTCAATCTCAAAGAAACCCAAACACAACCACAAGGCACCTAACAAATAATTAAAACATCCACAGTTGCAGACAGGAATCTTCACAAAACCTCACTGTGTATTAAGGAATCTTGGTAGAAAGTGGACATTAAGGAAAGAATACTTTGGAAATTAATATCAACAGTAATCATAATAGCTGTACACATAGTCATCTGTTTCCCAGTCCTAAGAAATACACACTACTGATATTTAGTCCCTTCATTACAGAGAAGGAATAAACAAAAACATTCACATTATAAGAAATGGACTGAACTTGAAAAGAATAACTGGGCCTTATTAAGTGCATGTCTAGAGTGAGTGACTACATTTTAGTTTGTATATATTTATAAATAGGCATAATAAAATCTAATTCAGAAAGTTCCTTTGAGAATTGCATAAAACACACAAAAACTTTTTAGCAAGTTTTCTACCTATTAAAGTAGGTTCTTAATGATTAATAAAAAATCCTTATCAAAAAGAACAGTAAGGGGGGGCGGGAGTTTGGCCTAGTGGTAGAGTGCTTGCCTAGCATGCACAAAGACCCGGGTACGATTCCTCGGTACCCCACATACATAGAAAAAAGCTGCAAGTGGTGCTGAGGCTCAAGTGGTAGAGTGCTGGCCTTGAGAAAGTCCAAGGACAGTGCTCAGTCCCTGAGCCCAAGCCCAGGACTGGCAAAAAAAAAAAAAAAAAAAAAAAGAACAGTGAGTCAAAATGTTTATTGCACTTCAACAGGAGTCAAGTTTACACCTAGACTCTCCAGAGCAGCTGCAGATGATAAAGATCCCTAAATGTTCTACGAGCACATACCAGTGCCATCTCATAGACATCATGAAGGCACACAGCCAACATGCCAATCAGTGCAGGAGTTCATTTGAGACCTAACACAAACATATCTGTTCAATAGTGAGATGGCAGATTCCACATCATAAAGAGTTTAATTCTGGACTTTCATCCACTGATTTACACATTCTTCTCTGAAGCTCAGTTTCTCTGCCCAGCTCCTCTGGTGCAAAAGTCTCCTCAAGAGTGTCTCACCTCCACCACAGTACCATCCTCACCACATGCAACTATGCCAGAACAAGTGAGTGTCACCACCACCCCCAGACGACTGGGTCATTGCCACAGGGGAATGCATCAGTGGCTCAGGTGAGTGTGGGGACACAGGAGACACAAGTGTGACCAATAAGTATGCCCTGGGAAGGAAGGGACTTTCCTCAAATCAACTATGCTACCAGAATCGCAAGCAGAAATCTCAAGCAGCTTCCATGCTCCACAATTTGAGTTTCTTGTCCTTATACCTCCCTCCTTGAGGGTGACATACAGCTACTTGGCAGGGTACTGTTAACTGCCTGCCCCACTGACCTACAGATGTCTGCAAAGTGGATTTTCAGTCTGCAAACAGGCGCCCAATGGCCCTGCATTTCTTCAGAGGGCGCGCACTACAGTACTGAAGACACGCGGAGACGCAGGCTGACCGTGGTGACGGGGAGTGAGCTCCACAGCCTCCTTTCTCCCACAGAAGTCTCCTAAGACCCACACACAGCTGACCAGAAGTGTATGCTTTGAACAGCCCTTTAGGGCACAGAAACTCCAATAATTGTAATAATTGTGATTGCTAAATTCTAAAATTTCATTAGGATGAAATTAACCTCATCATAACATTCAGTTTGTTTCCAAAATCACTTCTGATTCTAAACTGAAAGAAAAGAAAAGAAAAAAAATCTTCTGGTTTTCCACACTTCTCATCTGCAAGAGGACTTACAATAATACTATTATAAATCATTCTTTCAAACAGCTTTCATTCAGAACAACGCTCTCCACACACTGCTACTAGAATGAACAAAGTAAGACTTGATAGGCTTCCTTCATGGAGCTGAGACACAGCAAACAGGTGAATAAACTAAGAAATAACAAATTTCAAATGGAATGCTAAATGCAGAGAAGAAAATGATGGTGGGCATAAAAAGGGCAAACATTTTGGAGGATAAGATAGAAACAAACAGGAAGATGGAGAGGGGATTGGGAAATCAAGATGTCTCCTCTGGGCTATTGAGTTTGGAGAGCTTTACAAAGAGCCAGAAAAGAGGGGGGAGTGGCAGATATAAATATGAAACACAAATCTGGAGTTCAGTAGAGAAGATGGGTCTGGAGACTCCCCCCCACCCGCCACCCCCAACCCCCATTGTGGAACTTGACCTCTGGGCCTGGTCACTGTCCCTGAGCTCTTAAGCTCAAGGCTACCACCGTATCCCTTGAGCCACAAGGACATTAGTATAAAAGGGTATTTTAAAGTCATAGGATTAGAGAATCATTTAAGCAAAGAGTTTAATTAGAAAAGAAAAAGAAAGCCAGGGATTGAATTCTTTGAGATTTTAGTATTTAAGAGTTGAACTGTGGCTACCATCTCAAAATAGTAGAGCACTAGTCTTGAGCAAAAGCTCAGGGATGGGCCAGGAGTATGAAGCCCTTGGTTCAATTCCTCAGTACCACATACACAGAAAAAAAGCCAGCAGTGGTGCTGTGGCTAAAATGGTAGAGCACTAGGCCTTGAGAAAGCCCAAGGACAATGCTCAGGCCCTGATTCAAGCCCCAGGACTGGCAAAAAAATAAAATAAATAAGAGTTGGACAGTGAAATCAATTAATTATGTCTATTTTATCTTTTACCTCCTTTGTTATCCTATCCTACTCAAATAGTCCTGTTGAAGTTTTGTTCTAAAAATTATCTTTGCTGAATAACTATGGGAATATGTGACTCATACAAATCTCAGTTCCAGTAGCCTGTCTAGCAATGACACTTTTCTTCAAAACCAACCATGAACTTTAAAGATGGATTAGAGTGAGTCAATTACAGTCTTTGTTTTCATAAATATGTGCAAATTAGTAGGATTTCAAGAGTACAAGAAAAGACAGATCTCAGGGGATAGAATAAGAAGATTTAAGATTCTCATGTAATAAAAGTGAAGCAATTTTCATAACTAATAGAATTTCCTAAATATTTCTAATAGTGGAAGCAGTCTATGCTCTAGTAATTTTCCAGAATAAATTTCCACATGTTACTTACTTTCTGTTTTTTACTCTCTGTAGTTCCCAATTTGGTCTAGGAAGTTTCCTCTAATCTAAAATAAAGCTGCGTTATAAACCCAACATGTAGCATTTCTATCTCTATCAGTGGTCTCAACACTGTCCGTACAGAAAAAAGAGAAAATGACTGAAAGTTTCAATTAGCTGCAGCAGACGAATGATACAAGCTATTCAATGTGTTAAGTGCATTTTACAGCCTTGTTATTCACTTGTCAGAAGACCTTCACTTCTATGATGCACCTTCAGTAAGTGATATACATCTTTTTAATGACATAAAGAGGGGTCAATGAAAAGGTCATATACTACGTATTTATGTAATCTACATGAGTATTCAGTTAATGGCAGGTTCTGATCTTTGTTTCGCTCCCATCGTTTGCTGTTACTTACGTATCTCCTTGGCTTACTCTGTCACATGTTCCAGGCTGGTAATGCTGGTCTCCGTCTGTATCATCATCTATAAGCATGAGTAAGAAATCTTTCCTATGTCCTTTTTCTTTCAGTCATGGATTATTTACAGTGTGAGGAGGGAAGAAGAGTGTGATAACTTTATTTGAAAATATGCTCTACTAAAAGAATTAAATACAAATCTCTGAGCAAACTGGGAACATGTAAGTACTCTCAAAAGACAACACAGTGTTAATGAAGTATTAAGGCAAAAATATCTAGGAAATATCACTGAGTTTTAAAGGCCAAAAAGACTGTACGCATCATACATAGCTCGTATTCCTTCACTTAAAAATCTATTCCTAGCCAGGTGCTGTTGGCTCAAGCCTATAATACTAACTATTCAGAAGACTGAGATCTGAGGATTGCAGCTTGAAGCCAGCCAGAGCAGAAAAGTCCCTGTGAGACTCTTTATCTCCAATTAATCAACCACTCAAAACCCAGAAGTGGTTCTGTGGCTCAGTATGGTAGAGCACTAGCTTTGAGCGAAAGAGCTTAGGGACAGTCCTCAGGGTCAGTGACCATGAGCTCAAGCCCCACAGCCAAAAAAAAAAAAAAGAGAGAGAAAAGAAAAAGAGAAATATCTATTCCTGAATTTTCTAATATCTGATTATCAGATGAAGTTACTCATAATTTTAAGAGCAATTTTTAATAATTGCTTGGGATTAAATTTTATCCAACAATTTGAACGATCTTGTAAGATTTGTTTTTAATGTTGACACCAGATACTTCAGGCAGGTGGGTGAGGAAAGGTTTGTCTGCCCAGGCTGCTCTCAGTGAGGCCACACGTCAGGGGGGAGGTGCGGCGGAGCGGAGCAGAACTGTCCAGCTCACGGTGGCCCGGAAGCAGAAACGGGCAGGGAGGAGACCCAGCAAGGTGTCACTCTGTGTCCACCCATGTGGCCCCACCTTGTACTGCTCATCACCTCCAATCGTGCCTCCTCATTATGAACCATTAACAAGTTATTCCATTCATGAGGTCAGAGCCCTCCAGACGTCAGCAGCTGGATCCACCCGCTGGGATCAACACATGAGCCTTTTCTGATTGGGGTTCTTCGTATCTAAACTTTAACATGTGAAACAGTCACCAAGTGTAACATCTGCCGTAGTCCGTGTTAATGGAATGCTCTAGAAGAAGTGGCATGACATTTTCACTGGACCATATCTCAGCACATGGCTACTTGGATTTCTCGCTTTTACTAAAATCGTGTTTCTGTGGGAAATGCTGGTCATATATTCTGCCTCCCAATGCCTTCTACCCAAATGATGATCAGGAGCCTTGAGGGAATAAATAAAGCAATCGTGGGAAGGGGAGGGAGAGGAACAGTCCTAAGACTTCATGCTGGAGACCTGTGAATCTGCTACAACCTCTGGCCCCAGGGCTAGCTAGCACTGCTGACCATGACGCTGCTGCTGTTCCCACTCTGTCACTCCAGGTGGTGGATGCACAACATCCCCAGGGGCCTCAAGGCCTTAGTAAGTGCACCGCACTTAAGTGGTAACTGGTTACGTTCAAAACCTCTACTTTTCTTCTTTCCTTTATGTATGAGCTTCTCAGAAAAACTGAAAGAGAATTTTCCACGCCTTACCAGATTGTCTGAAAAAGCTAAAATCCACCACCTATAGTCAGTATTTCCTCTAAAAGAAATAAAGTCTTTCCTCTAAATGTGCTGATTACTTTGGGTATTTCTACTGCCTATTTTGTTTGTTTGTTTGTTTGTTTTGCCAGTCCTAGGGCTTGAACTCAGGGCCTAAACATTATCCTCAGGCTTTTTCAAGGCCAGTGCTCTACCACTTTAGCCATAGCCCCACTTCTAGCTTTTTCTAGCATGTGGTACCAAGGAATTAAACCCAGGGCATCATGCATGCTAGGCAAGCACTCTACCACTAGGCCACACTCCTGACTCCTCGACTGCTTTTACAAGTATAGATTGTAATAAAAGGGAAGTAAGCTGAGGTCAGAAGAACATGTGACCTCATGCTTTCTCACCAAGAAACAAACATACCAGAATATATATAGTTCTTTGGAACCTATTTACCCTACTAAAAATTCAAGATGTTACTATCTACTCAATCAAATCATTAGCAATAACATGCTCAATAGTAGGTTTGTGGTAAGAGGGGTTACATTGCTTCAGTCTACCTGCGACATTTTTTTGCCAGTCCTGGAACTTGAACTCAGGGCCTGAGCACTGTCCTTGGACTTTCTCAAAGCTAGATCTGACACTTGAGCCACAGCACCACTTCCAGCTTTTTTCTATGCATGTGGTACCAAGGAATCGAACCTGAGTCTTGGTGCATGCCTGGCAAGCACTCTACCACTAGGCCAAACTCCCCGCCCCAGTCTACCTGCCTCTTAACAAACCAGTACAAGCATACCAGTTACGTCTAATTAAAAACAAACTGACCTCTTTGGAAGTTAATGATTGTAAAAATCTCATATCTATTTTTTTCTTTTGTCATAGGTTGTGGGACTTGAACTCTGGGCCTGGGTGCTGTCCCTGTGCTCTTCTACTCAAGGCTAATGCTCTACCACTTGAGCCACAGAGTTACTTCCAGTTTTGTGGTTAACTGAAGATAAAAGTCGCATGGACTTTTGTGTCTGGGCTGACTTTGAATCATGATCCTCAGATCCCAGCCTCCTGAATAGCTAGGATTACAGGTGTGTGCCACCAACGCCTGGTTCTTATTTATTTTATAACAATGAAGTTAACACGCTTCAAATGTTAAACTTTTCAGAAAACAACACATTACTACAACTATGGTAGCATAAGCCACACATGGCTGATGAGTACTTTAATGTTGTTAGAGCAACTGGAAAAATAATCCAAACTAGATTTTTATCTTAGTTTGCAATTTAATGTAGTCAAATATGGATAAGAGGGTGTGGTGTGTGTGTGTGTGTGTGTGTAAAAGGTATGTATTGAGGCCGGGAGTTTAGACTAGTGGTAGAATGCTTACCTACCATGCACGAAGACCAGGGTTTGATTCCTCGAAACCACTACATTAAAAGGACGGAAGTGGTGCTTTGGCTTAAGTGGTAGAGCCCCAGCCTTGAGAAAGCCCAAGGACAGTGCTCAGACCCTGAGTTCAAGCCTCAGGACTGGCAAAAAAACAAAAAAGAAGTATTTATTATGATGCTATCGTTCATACTCAGATTCTTAAATTTGACAGAACTTTACATACAGGGTATATTCTCACCTACATATTTCAATCTAGCGAAGTCTTGAACTAGCTTATTTTCTTCACGAGGATTTCCCAAATTATGAACTCAGTCCTCTCAGCGTCTCAGAGTTCTCTTCCCAGGGAGTTCTCGGTAGCTGCTAAGCACGATGCTGGATGCACTCAGATTTGGACATCACTCAGTCATCCCTCCTCTTTGCTCATCTGAGATAACAACCAAAGTGGCATGTTGTTGCTGTGGCTATAGCTCCATGGCCCAGCACTTGCAGAAACAAGGTCTGGGATTTCGCCTCCCCAGTAGCATAAAAGCAAACAAGCAAGGAACTGAGAGGAGCATTTTCTCTCTTGTTCCATGCCTTTATGACACTGCTGTAGATGTGTGCAAAGCATCATGAAGATGCTGTCTGGAGAGCTACTTCTGCAGACATGGAAAGCTAGCCTTGGCAATAGCCAGGAGAGACAGATGAGAAAATCCCTGTGCACACCAAATGCAGCTGTGCCATTTTTACAGTGCTCCACAGAGTAACTCTGAACTAACTCCGCATCAAAAACTTGTCTTTTGTTGTTAATAAAATTTGCTCGCGCCCTCTCCCCCCCTCTCTTTCTCTCATTGATACACAGAAAAAAAAGAAAGTATTGGATAGTACCTCACTTTGTTATCTGATATATTGAATTTATTTGTATTTGGATATTTGAAATTTGATAGGGAAGGGGGGAACACCAAGACGGGTGGGGTGTGTGTGTGTGGGGGGAAATTGGTACCAAGACATGTGAAAGGGTATCAATGTATGTGAATTAATGCACCTTCTATCTGGCAAATATCATGTAACCCTTTTATTAATTACAATAAAAAAATGAACTACCAAAAAAATAAATAAATAAAATACAAAGGAAAAAATCAAAAGAAGGTCCTGAAATGTTGCCGATGTCGCAGAGGGGATAACCTGTGCACTTCACAACAGCCTTTGTCATCTGGGGCTCCGGTCACACATCAGATATGGCACTTGACACACAGGGCATGGCATGAATGGCAATGCTGCTTGAGTACAAATCGGTGCCGATTACAAATGAGTTCTAGCACCAGTCAACCTCCCACAGCAAATCAATTCTTTCTGAAGTAAACCCAATGTTTATTTTGTATTAAAGAGCAAAGATCAAATGAAAAAGGAAAGAGTGACATTAAAATACTTAAATCCTGGTTTATTTTTTCCTTGGGAACACGGAGTAGATTTTATTAACTTAACCTAATTTTGCTGTGGTGACAGTCTCACAGTTCAGATCATATTCTAGGAAAAACACAGTATTCACTCTTGTGCTCTATCTAGTCCTCTGATCCTCTCAGAGATTGATTTAAAAAAACCACAGCTCTTACAACAATGAGAATATGGGTGTACAAGCACACATGCATGCATGCACACATACACATACACACACATTCACATACAAAGATTTGTTGAGACTCATAAATGATTATAGTACCATTATTTACTGTAAATCTAATGCACATGTCACCTACTGGAAGCTCTTTTGTGACATGAAGCTTACTCAGTGCTTAGCAGATTAATGAATGAAATGGATTACTGAACTGAGAATAAAAATCACTATAAAAAGACAGAGAAAGACAAGAAAATGCCAAGAGAAATGGGTGGTACATAACCCTGTAAGCACTGAGAATTCTCAATGGTAAAACAGAGCCTTGTAGTCCCTGTGTTTTCATTAGTTTCCTAGTAGCACTGGATGCAGAGTGAATTACAATGAAGGAGAAAGCTATGGCGGCTCTCCTGAAGCACACACACTGCATGGGGACACACTCTCCTCCCCTCACACCGGAACAGATTGTCCTCTGCACACCACTACGGATTGTAAATTTTAGCGTCATGAACATCATCATGCAATAGAACAGTGCATTTACTGGAATGGGAAGAGATTCCCCAGAGCTAAATGTCGAACACAATAAGCTATGAAAGTGAATTTTAAAATACAGAATGCATACATCGGTTGAAACTTACATAGAAGTCTTTATAACCACACTGTTGGAATCTACAATCAAGTTAGACAGAAGCAAAAGTGATAAAGGGTGACATATACACAAAGGAAAGATTTGGTCATTACCTGCCAGGTTGTTTCAGTTCAAGAGCCGAAGGCAGGGGAGGGCACAGAAACACAAAGAAAATCCTTAACCACAGCTTACAACACACACGTTTGTTTTCCTTTGCCTTGAACTTCTACTCTCCTAGTACTCAAAGGCCTTTTGAATAGCTTTCTTAAGAAGGAAAAAACCCACAAGCATCTCATTATCTCACTAATAACTTGACCTGAAACATAAAGCTAAAGCAGATGTATAATCATAACAGAAAACACAAGACTTTGTGACACTTTCTTTACCCATTTTAACTGGCAAGTATGTGAGTCCTATGCTAGCTTCTGCTTTAATTTTTTTATATTTAATCCCTTCTAGTTCACCAAGATTGAAGAAGTATCCTCCATTTCTCCTAGAATGTGAGTAACAGATTGCCTTCCAGGAAAATGATAAGGTCCTACGTGTATTTACTAGTGTTATGGACTATGGAAAAAAGCAAACTGACAATGTTCAAGAAGTAATGTACCTACTCCCAGATGAATGTAACTGTAACCCTTCTATACATCACCCCAACAATAAAATACAATTAATAAATAAAAGAAACTTCACACAAGTAAAATAAATGACATTTCTCAAAAATTTTAAAGGCAATTTTGTAGACAGACACAGTGGCTCATTCCTATAATCTTAACTACTTGGGAGTCTAAGAGCCAAACTTTTTTATTTATTAAAACATTGTCAAAGCTTCAATAAGGTCTGATTATAGGATTGCTATAGTACATCCCCCTTATCTCAAGCAATCACTTTTCTGCCTTGTTTTTTTATATGTCAATGTTATTGCAAATGACCCTATAGCCAAGTATACCCGTAGAAACTAGGTCCATTACTGGAGTCATGCCATTTCAAAATGGGCAGTGAAGGAATCATGCCCTTCTCTCCATCACTTTATGTCTGGTTGTCATAAAATCTAGAATTCGTGATGAAGATTCAATCCAGAGAAGTAAATGAAGCATGTACTGTGGAGCCTGGCTAGTCCAGGTCACATTTCTTCATCAAATACTGACAGAGACCATGAAGCCAAAGATGTTATCAAAGAACACAAATGGAAAGGGAAGCTGATGGCTAAGCACTCTTATCAATTTAGCCTTCCTTATAAGGAAGAAACAAAGGTCCACCTTTCTTTTTTTATCTATTTTTATTGTAATTAATAGAAGGGTTACATTATAGTCACCAGATGGAAGGTGCTTTACTTCACAAACATTGATACCCTTTCTCGTGTCTTGGTCCCCATTTCCCTCCTCCCACCCCCACCCCTCATCCTGAAAGGTCCACCTTTCTATGTGACAAAATACTTACTGATGCATCAAACACCAGGGACCAAAAAGAAATGAAGAGCAATCTTTCAGTGATGCAGATAACAAACGACTAAATAATCAGGGGCCAGGGGTTTCAAGTGTAATGACCTAAGGGACTTGGAGTCGTCACCTTCTTAAGAACGTCACCCCCTGCGCTCAGTAGGAGTCACACAGTGCTTCACATCCTCACTCGGGACAAGAGCATTAATATTGATAAGGCCCTCCACCCCAAGAGAGCAATGTGATTTGAAAACAAAGGATTCCTCTTCCTAATAAACATATATATTATGTACATACATTATGCATATTTAATAGGAATTCTTAAGACAGCAAATTAGAATATGATGTTCACTTGAGATCAAATGTAGATGGGAATCAGAGGTACCTTTTATGGATATATTTTCTATTTTGTTTGGTAAAGTTCTTCTCTTGATGTACAGAACCAGTCTCAAGACCATGCTCCCCAAAGCAGACAAGCTAAGAACCTGGCAGGCACTCAAAAGTAAAAATGGAAGCAAGGAGTTTGGTTTTGTTTTTCTGTGCCTTTTGTTTGTAAGTTTTTCTGTCTCTGGGAGGGGAGTGGGGGCACAGGGGGTAATGTAGGGACAAAGGCTGAACAAATGCAGCAGTGGTACTCATTAAACACCATGTGGAAAATGAACTACACAACTTGTGGGTGCAGACAAAGCAGGGAAACTGGGAGACAGCAAGGGAGGGAGTGATGTCCAGAAAGAAATGTACTCACTATCTGATTTATGTAACTGTAACCTCCTTTTTACATCGCCTTTTAAAAATATTTAATAAAAATTTTAAAGTATAAATATTCAGCAGTCTTTTAGATGGCAATTTTAGTAAGACTACACAGTTGTTTTCTTGTAAAATATGCAGTACTAGACTTAATAATTTAAAAATCTTGGGGCCAGGAGTTTGGCCTAGTGGTAGCATGCTTGCTTAGCAAGCACAAAGACCAGGGTTCAATTCCTCAGTACCACATACATAGAAAAAAGCCGCAAGTGGTGCTGAGGCTCAAGTGGTAGAGCTCTAGCCTTGAGAAAGTCCAAGGACAGTGCTCAGGCCCTGACCTCAAGGCCAGGGCTGGCATAAATAAATACATACATACATACATACATACATACATACATACTAAAACGGATTAAATGGATACAAAAAGAAAAAAGAAAGAAAAAGAAACACTCAGAAAGATTGTCTGAGATCCAAATAAAGATTCCATTATCAAATAAACAGAACTGAAAGAGCTCTCCTGATCCAGAGAAGGGTCACCCTAATCACAATGTGACTCAGCCCAAATGGACAGCTTTAGCTGTGACTACTCAGTCTACACTTAGCATTAGCAATCCTGTTTACACATAAAAACTTAACATTGCAAAGACATACAAAATTGTACATATATATGTATATATACACAAGCTTGTTACACAAATGAAGGAATACAGGACATTTTAAGTATATTTATAGATTTTCTTATTCAATAGTGTTCTTTGTATTGAATAAAGCTCATAGAATAAACAGGAAAAGCAATGTTAGTATATTGAAGCAGACACTGCTTTACTCACACAAATGTGATTCTACATAGAATAAGAATACACATTTCCCCACTGGACAATCTAATGGAGTCTACTTGAGTGGCCAGAATTCTTGTCATAGAAGAAAGAATACCAATCCAAAATAGGGTCATTGTAGTTAAGTAGAGAAGTTAAACAATACTTTGTATTATTTCAGATCAGGTGTAATTTCAAGGAGCAAATGGTCAGATTCACATTACATGTGTGTCTGTCTATAGGTGTGTATATTTGTCAAGCCTGAAGCTTCACATTTATAAATGAATTTCATCAAATGCAATAAGAATATCACCGATTGAGCGTTTTGTAATATGAATTAGGAGCATACCTAGGAGTTTAATCCTCATAAAGTTGACGTTGTTAGTATTCTTTTCAGAGGCACAGAGAAAGTGACTAATGAGTATTAGCTTAAATTCAACCCCAAAATGCCTGCCTGCAAGATTTGCACTATTTAACATTATTACAGAATCTCATATGGGGGAAATACATCTAAATTAATTTTCCACCTAATTAAAGATCTTGGGTTAGATGTATATGTTAAGATACACATATGATACAGCATAGTCCTACACAAAATGCCATTTTGTAAGCAACGTCCTCATTAGCTGAAGGTCAGAGCTGTCGGCTCAAAAGACATGGATCTGAATTCAGGTTGCTGCCGGGAAGTCAGATCTGCTGGATGACTTTGCACTAAACCCCAGAGGAACCACACTGAAAAATTACCTGCTCAGTGTAACAAATTGCTGACCAGATTCCCGAGTGAGAAACGGCAAATATGTGCAGCTGTGGAGGAAAAATCTCAGCTCCAGATCTCAAACTGTGTGTGCAAAAAACTCATGATTCCTTACTTTTGATCAAATACATGACCTCTGTATAGCAAAATGCTTCCTAAAGAAAAAAAAAAGTACACTTCTTATTTTTTACCTAGGAGCTATCTATTGCCTTCACAAAAACCAAACTCTTCCAGCAGGTCACAATATTTACTTGGAAACTTTTTGGTAGTCTTTTCTTCTAATAAATTCCAAGTAATAACAACTAGATAATTACTACCAGGACTGGGTACCTATGCTAAATAAATCCTTCGTCAGTAAAGCCATAGGAACTTTACTCTGTCCTTGGCCCTCAACACCAAAGACCCCCTTGATATCTTGATATACAAGAGATAGGCAGTTCTTCGAAAAGCAGAGTTGGGATACACAAGGTGTTGAGTCACTGATGAGGTGCTGGGGGGGGAGGGGGGAGTTGCTTCACAGAACTGAAAAACCACCATAGGAAAATAAGACTGGAGCTCCCAAGGCTGATGATTTACCCGTTTTGCCCACCCTAGTCTGACCACACAAATCAAGTCATACCCCTCCAGCCAGTATAATGCAAACAGGCAAAGTCAGTCACAAAACACATAATGGAGCTGGCACTAACTTCTAGATTTCATAAGGTTTAAAAATATTCCTGTCTCATTTCAAAGTGGCTCCTTTCTAACATGGGACTTGTACAAACAAAGACAATATTTTGGGGGTAAGTAATTTGGGTCCATCAGTTAGTATAAACTGATTCATTGGGTCGGGGAGAGGAGCTGTGATTCCACTGCTTCACAAAGCCACTTCTCAAAGCAGGGCTCCTGCAGGGCTGAGTGCACATAGCTAGCCCCTTCCGGCATCAGTACCTCTTACTTCATAGCTAAGCATTTCTTTTCTTGAATCAAACGTGCTCCTCCTCGGACTACTTTCCTGTCCTGGAGTTGTCCTGCTGGGTACTTGCTGGGCTGGCCTTATAGCCACAAGGCACAGCATTTCTCTAAGGTCAGGTGACATCAAGAACAGAGCATGTTGAAAGAGATGGGGAAGAACGATGGAGCAGTGGCACTGGTCAAGAGGCACTGTAATCACAAACTGATGTGTTGAACTGAAACCCTTCTGCACAACTACTGAAAGAGAATCATAAAAAAAGAACAGCAGAGGAAACCCAGAAAGAACTATGAAGACATGTGGTGAATGCATCACTATTAGTGCCACACTCAGAACACAAGAAAGAAAGATAGCATGGGAACAACTGATCACTCTAAGACTGGGCTCCTGACAGGCATCTAATATGAATACTACACAGTTGTCTTTTTAGTTATTCCCACTTTTAATCTCCTGAGGGCACTGGAAGAGGTGTGTGTACGCACACAGTTAGGTATTTCCAATAAAATATGGTTGAAGTAAGTCTGTTGTCCTCTTTTTTGTTTCTTTTCCCCCAGGAGCAGGAGAGGGGGGATGGTACTGGGTCTTGAACTCAGGGCCTGAGTATTATCCCTTAGCTTTTGTGCTCAAGGCTAGAGCTCTATCCACAATTCCAGTTCTGGTTTTTTTTGGTGGTTAATTGGAAGCAATGTCACAGAGTTTCCTACTGTGTCTAGCTCTGAACGTAAATTCTCAGATCTCAACCTCTTGATCAGCTAGGATCACAGCTGCCAGTGCCCATCTTAATCCCCAGGGCCTGAGCACTGTGCTCGGGCTTTCTCAAGGCTAGACAGCTACTGCTTGAGCCACAGCGCCACTTCCAACTTTTCCTATGTACGTGGTACTGAGGAATCGGACCTGGGTCTTCCTGCATGCTAGGTAAGCACCCTACCACTAGGGCCAAGTGTCTTCACCTTTAATTGCGCTGTCTGCTTTGGAATGCTCATGGAGATAGTCTATGAATAGCTTCCCTCCTAGACAGGCCATCTTGTCCTTGTGTACTAAAATTTGTCTTGGTTTTCTCCCAAGAGTGGTCCCTCGGGATAGTCGTGCCAGCTTACTTCCAAATTGAGTCACCTTCTGGCACAGTTATGGACTATATTAACAGCTGTAAGCTCTACAGAGTAAATTTAGAGACATTTATTTCTTCTTTTCAAGAATCTTACAAAACCTCAATTTCAAACACAGACTGGTCAGTACTCACAGTGCCCTCCTGAGTGAGCACCTGACCTCTCTCCCATGCGCTGGTGCTGGGGGTGGTCCCTGGCTCCTTTGGAAGCTCATCTTTATACTCCAATACGCATGTCTTTCATTGCTGCTTGACAGATTTGGTTGTCATGGTATACCTACTTTAAAAACAGCTAAGCTTGCCGAGCTCAGTGGCTCACGCCTCCAATTCTAGCTACTCAGGAGGCTGACATCGGAGAATCAAGGCTCAAAGCCAGCCCTAAGTCTCTTATTTTCAATTAATAACTAGAAAACAGGAAGTAGTGTTGTGGCTCAAGGGTAGGGTGGAGCTGAACAGCTCAGGGCCAATGCCCAGGCCTAGAGTTCAAGCCCCATGACTGACAAAAATTACAATTTAAATTAAAAAAAAAAAAAAAAACAGCTAAGCTCACTGACTACAAAACTAATTCTCACATAAGCTAAGTGTAAAGGCATACCATATTTTCCCATTGAAAGAGAAGCCTTTATTTCAAAAAATAAATTTCACCGGAGTAAAGAGATACGTGCCAGCTGTAATGACAAAAACTAACCCTTATGAAGTGTGGTCTAACAACACCAAGACATTGTCATATATTAACTATGACTACACTCAACTTTCAGGGTAAAAACAACTAAAGACAGAAAGAAAGCACAGAGATTAGCAATTTGTCCGAGGTCACAGAAAGTAAATGGTATAGACAGATATATACAACTTCATTACCTCTAAAGTATAATAAAATAGATGTGTTCTTTGCTGAGGAATCTATTTGATTCTGCTCCAAAATTTATTCCATCTACTTAATGCGTTTGTTTCTTTGTTTTTTCAGATTCATTTGTGGCCAGAGTTCACTACACCTATTAAACTTACCAATAGTTTCCAGGTGCTCTGATCTAATACTAATGATATGTGTTTCATTATACAATTCTCTTCCTAGAAGAAACAAATACATATTCAGAAATTGCACAATTTTTGATTTTGTGAGTTATAAGATTCAGGTGTAAATTATGAAAATGGCACAATGACAAATATCCATCATAGTTAAGTAGGTTCTAGCAGAACCAAGGCTGTTAATCCACAGTAAATAAGCATGCACCATTCTATCACAGAATACAGAGCTAATCAAGTAGACAATGCTCTTTTCATTAACACAAAATTGTTGTGGCCTGCCAGCAGTGTAAGATAAATTACTGTTTAACATTTAATATTGTGTGATGGCAATATGGAATCAGAAATATATTTTACATTTTATGTTACTTGACATTTCAATGTAACTCAAAAGTACTTCTAAAAGTGTAGGAAATACGTGCCTGAAAGTAGTAGTGAAATTTAATGAATTCTCATGGTATTTTAATGTTGCTTTATAGAATTTTATGTCTTAATGGTAATTAAATCCAGAATATAGTATTATTTTCTTATAACAAATATATAAAAATTCAACGAATATGAAAAGGTCACCAGGGGGCCGGGAGTTTGGCCTAGTGGTTAAAGTGCTTACCTACCATGCATGAAGACCTGGGTTTGATTCCTTGGTACCACATACATAGAAAAAAGCCAGAAGTGGTGTTGAGGCTCAAGTGGTAGAGCTCTAGCCTTGAGAAAGTCCAAGGACAGTGCTCAGGCCCTGAGCTCAAGCCCAGGACTAGCAAAAAAAAACCAAAAAAAAGAAAAAGAAAAAAAAAAGAAAAGGTCACCAATACAAGCTACAGGATTTAAACAATTATACATAAAACAGTCAATGTAGAAATCAAAATTTTAGAAAAAGACAGAGAAAGATGAAAATATAGGGGCTGGGAGTTTGGCCTAGTGATAGAGTGCCTGCCTAGCATGCACGAAGACCCGGGTTCGATCCCTCAGTACCACATACACAGAAAAAGCCAGAAATGGTGCGGTGGCTCAGGGTAGAACACTAGCCTTGAGGAAAGCCCAAGGACAGTGCTCGGGCCCTGAGCTCAGGCCCAGGACTGGCAAAAAAAAAAAAAGAAAAGAAAATATATTACTAGTATATGACTGTAAAGGCAGGAGGACTTCAAGTTCAAAGCCCTACTGAGATGGAGAAGCCTATCTCAAAAACAAAACAAAACAAATTTGACATCAAATTACTAACCTGACCCTTAACAAAAGTGAAAACAGCTTTTCTTCTATAAAATAATGCCAGATGGCCGGGAATTTGGCCTAGTGGTAGAGAGCTTGCCTAGCATGCACAAAGACCTGGGTTCAATTCCTCAGTACCACATACATAGAAAAAGCCAGAAGTGGTGCTATGGCTCAAGTGGTAGAGCTCTAGCCTTGAGAAAGTCCAAGGACAGTGCTCAGGCCCTGAGCTCAAGCCCAGGACTGGCAAAAATAAAACTAAAAATAAATAAAAATCATGCTAGAAAAAAAAAAACAAAACACAGCAACAAGGACTAGAAGAAATCAGTTTACCACTGTCTAAAAGTAGAGAAAGAAAAGGTTTTATTCCCTTCCTGATAGGAAAGAGAAGGGACTTTTGCCCCGCCTTTAACACAAGCAATGCTGTACAAATGGGCCCATGATGGTCTATGTCATATATACACACTGTATTCCTTTGGCTTCACTCAGCTCTCAACCTGTTGGTTCTCAACTACAAGGAAAAGCTGTGAGAACTGCACAGTGAGTAGAATGGAATTCTAGTACCTCTACAGGAAGAGATCTTCTTCCTGTGCCCTCAATTTCCTCAATAATAGAACCCTACTGGCTCCCCTCATTTCCCCAGCACTGTCATTAGTACAGCAGGCATCTGCATGCAAAATCACTTCATGGAATCAAGTAACTGAGGGACACTATGACAATCGAGGGTGTGGCAGTCCAACAGCTCTCTGGATCATCAGTAAAGCTCACATACAAAGACGGGACAACCCACGTCCCATTCATTGACATGAAATCCTATTTTAAACCTTCACCGTGCTTGAGAAAAAGGGAAAATACATGATTTGTTTTCCATTAATCATGTAAGTTTAAGTACCTGGGCATACTGCCATACTTTAATGCACGAAACCTCCATGACAATCCCTCTGAATTGGGTTTTATTATTCTTTTTTCACATGGAGAAACAACCTTAGAGGACATTAATATTCCCAGTTTAAATAGAACACATTTTGAACGTTGTTCTTCCTTTAACAAAACTTTAAGGCTCTCCCTGTTTTTGTCAAGCCCTACCTATGCTCAGCACATCACTCCCAACCTTCTGTGTAGCCATCAAACCTCCAACATCCTGACCCATGCTGAAACCACATTTGGTTCTCAATGAAGATTTGCTGAGCTTCAAATATTTAAATGGATATCTGGCCCAGGATTACAGGACCTTTAGGAAAAATCTAATTCAACTAAAACACGTTGGAAGGATACTTTTGAAATGGGAAATTGTCTCACTAGTTATAAGCATCCTGGAAGCCCATGGCAGCTAGTCAACACTGGCACTTCACACTTCCAGTAAGAGAGAAGACAGCAAGGTGCAGTCACACGTGCTCTGAGCACATCAAGATGTGTGTCTTTTATGCCCAATTCACTTGCAAACAGCACACAGACATGATCCCTCCACCCTCCTATATGTATCAGATATCATTTATTTTTAAATGCCAACCCTTGGCCCAGGTACAGTACGGTAGCAAAGGTGCCAATAGGGACACCGCGTTAAGAGAGAGGGACATGGAACCTCTTCCATCACGGGGTGGATCCGCAGACCTGAAGCAGGGCAGTGGAGGTGCACCACCTCCCCTGGACTCTGGCAATGTCCTGAGGTGGCCCATAAGGAAACGCAGGTGACTGAGGAGGGAATGCCGGGAATGCCTCCTCCAACCAGCCTTCCCAGCCACCAGGCTGCGTCCTCTGGCAGGAGGCTGGGCAGAGAGGATGGCGTTAATTACCACCTTTTACACGTAATGAAACGAATTCAAGATGTCTTAGGAAAGTTGGTTCAGTGCCACACATGCGTTTCAAGCACATCCCAGAATGATCACACATTTCCCTGCCCACACTGCAGGTCCTCTTAAATCCCCAAGCTCTAGATTGAAGCAGCTAGTCTTCTGCCTTTTCCTACTGCTATTGGCTCTGCTGTAAAAGAAAAGTAGACATATTTACATAGACATGTGATGATCACAATGGCAACAATATCGACAGCTTATTTACTAAGTACTTACAATGCTATAAAACCTTTTCACAGATCTGGTTACTTAATTTTAATAATATCATGAACACAGAACCGATCTCATTATTAGGTGAAGAAGTTCTATATCCAAAAGATTTTGACCTGGCTGTGAAAAGTATAGAAGAGTGTTTTTTATATAACGGTGATTATGAAGGGAAGTATGCTTTTGGAAATGAATCTGCTAGTTCTTCTATTTCTTTTATTGACAATGGCTCACATCAGTTTCCAGTGGCTGTATCTCTGTAGAGAGAAGCAGGCTGCAGACCACAACGGGGTCTCTCATGGATGACAACTCTCGGGATATTTCCCCATCAGCAGGGGTCAATGTAAACAGGAAGCAGTGAGAAATGGCAAATGAACAGAAGGAATAAAGCTGTCAGAAGCCTATCAGTACCCTCCACATGCCTCCATAAACCTGTTTACAAGGCCTGTGAGGGCCTCCTGATGAACCGAAGGCTCCACAGAAAGTACTCCTGGGAGCTGGACTGTAAGTCAGATTCCATGAAGGAGCAGCACCACTCCCCTCGTCACACTGACCGTCGTCGTCCTGTTAGTGAGACAATGGATTTGTATCCAAGCATTTGAGCTTGAGAAGTTTCTGATTTACATCAGCTCATCTCTTGCAAGGTTTTACATTTAAAATCCGTAGATTTGCTATTACAAAAACAAATACCAGTAACTCCTCTCTTTAGGACTTGGAGTTTAGAATCCATTTGTTCTCAGAGTACTAAGTAATTTTTCACTTCTGTTTAGTGAAAGCCAAATTGCAAAAAGAATCATATACTCATTTTCTTTTACAACTATTTTAATCTATCCTTAACAGCCAATATCTACTGAATTTTTAGCTTATAATCCAGTAAAGGTTCTCATCATAAACCAATTTTTGCAAAGGACAAAGGGGAATTCTAAGCTGGGTTACGTGAAATCCTAGTTACTCAGGGGTCTGAGATCTGAGGATCACAGTTTGAAGCCAACCAGGGTAGAAAAGTCCCTGTGAGACTCTTAGCTCCAATTAACCATTCAAAATCCAGAAGTGGAGCTGTGGCTCAAAGTGGTAGAGCACTAGCCTTGAGCAAAAGAGCTCAGGAACAGTACTCAGGACAAGATTTCAAGCTCCACAACTGACGGGGGGGGGGGGGAGGGGGGGAAGGGAAGGGGTATTCTACTGGGAATATCATGCTTTTCTCTTCATACTCAATTTCCTTTTTCCTATGATATAATTTTATATTCATCTTTGCAAGACCAGCTCAATGTCATAACCAAACTACTCTAACAGATTTAAAAACTCCTTCCTCTGCACTCCAAGAAGAAGAAATTGAACTACTAATATACTTGCTAAAGTAAATTGTTTATATGCCACATTAATGAATTCCTTGTATGTTCAAAAGTATCTGGTACAGGATAATTAATAAATATCACCAAATAATTTCATTATTATTCAAACTTGTATAATTTTAGAGAAATATCAAATTCTTCAGAATAGTAATGAGAAAGAAAAGTTGACTTTTCAAGTAAAAACTCAAAACGAACTGTAATTCCATGTTGTAAAAATATTATCTTTCTTTTCTAATTCATTTACCACAGCCTCTTAAATCTCTTTCATTCACCTTCTCTTAGGGCATCTTTATTTATGAGTCATTCTGTGTAGTTTTATGAACCTGACAAATGGCTTTTCCCAAAGTTACAGAATATATATTTAGTTCTTGGCAATAAAAAAGTCACTTTGAAAGTTTTTATTAGAATATTTGCCTGCCTGATTAAAGATGAAATAGCGCAGTATTAAAATAAATTTGCATAGGATGAATACAAACTAGCAGAAAGAGCTGAATATATGCTTAAGACAGAAGGAGATATCATTAGCCTAGCATGTGCAACTCACTGAGTTCTATCCCAACATCAGAAAAAAAAGAAAAAATGTAGCACAAGCATAACTATTAACCAGAGAACCTAGAACGCAAATAATCACGTACTAACCCATGGAAATAACAAATCAAGGTTTTCCTTACTAGGAAGTTCTTTTTATTACTGAGTCAGTCTGTATTATTAGTTATAGGACTGTTCTTTTTATTACTGAGTCAGTCCCTATTATTAGTTAGAGGACTATTATTAGTTATATTCCCTTTTTTCATGTATAGTCTTGGTAGATTTTTTTTAATTCTGGGATATGTTGTTTTCATTTAGCTATCTAGCTTCTTTACATATAATTGTTCATCTAAAAGTTTTTCATTTATTGTCAATAATAATATCCCCATTTTCATTTCTGATTTTAGTCATTTGAGTTCTGTTTTTCTTAATCTTTGGAGCTAACAGTTTGCCAACATTTTGTTGACCTTTTCAGAGATCTGATTGTTGGTTTCACTGACGTTTTAGAGTTCATCCCTTTATCTAAGCATAACTTTTACAGACAGTATAATCTGATATAGCAAATCTAAAGGGTAAGGGACCCAACACTTGCTCTGCTCTGAAACACACTGTGGTTTCTTTTTTTTTTTATTTATTGTGGTTTCTATGAGTCATTAGACAGAAAATGAAGTTTCAAGGTTACTGTCAGAGAACATGTCATGATTCCCACAACTAATTAGTTCCCTATTATTTAAGTTTTACAAACCTCTGATGTGTTCTTCCTTTGGTTTCATATTCTAAGCTTCACATCTGGGTTTCCTACAATGTCTGATTTTATGGAAACAGTGCACTCATGTAATGCAAAACGCAATGTGAGCACTCTGAGTCCAACCAGTGCTTTGTTCTGGAGCTTTGCCTCAAGCCGCTGCTACAGAATGCCATGGACTCCATTCTCCAAACATGCACATTTGTTTTGTGCCTTAAAATAACTAAATTAGTATACATAATTGAAAGCAATCGAGTTTCTAAAATTCTGTAACTCAAGATGTTCATTAATTCAAGTTTAGAATCCCCCTCATCCAAATTTTCCTGACTAGCCCATAAACCCTGTAAAACAAAATGCCTCAACACAGACAGACACAACCACTATGAAAGTCAATCCAATGAACAGGAAAAGCCACACTAAAATCTCAGTCTTGCTCTTATGCTCTGGGTATTTCAGAATTTAATTTTTCAAATAGTATCCTAAGAATGCTAACTCAGAAACAGAAAAATGACAAAGGCTTGCAGTAGGATAAAGAATACCACGCTTACATTTACAAAGAAAATTCAACATCACTGGTAGCTAGAACATCTGGCAGATACTACTGCTGTCTCAGTTATGGTATTTTGTATTTTTTCTTTAATTTTTGTAACTTATTTTTAAGTAGATATACAAAAGAGTTGCCATTGAACAGTTTTAGAACACAATGTATCTTGTTCAATGTCACCTCTTAAACCTTTTCACCCCACCCTCCCATATCCACCCTTTCTCTCATCCTTAATTTTGCAGTATACACACTGAATTCTTGATCGCATTCTCCCTTCTCCACTTTTATCCATCTACCCCTTTTTCCCTTGACTCCATCCCAGCTCTTTCAAGTACCTGCTTTCTGGCATTTATTCTATCCAAATTTGACTTTGCCTTTGTAGGATTACTCTATTTGAGTTCTTCCTTGAATAGACTGAGTTTCAGTTAATACACCTGTATACACTTGCATACTATGAAACACAGTTACTTGTATGTTTATAAGATAAATCTTGTTTCCCCACATAAGGGAAGTCACTCTGGGTCTGACTTACTTCACTTAATATGAATTCTCCTAGGTTATTCCATTTCTTGACAAATGGTACAATATCATTGTTTCTAATGGATGAGTAAAATTCCATTGTATATATTTAGCACATTGTCCTGATCCATTCATCCACTAAGAGACATCTAGACTGATTCCATATTTGGCTATGGTGAATAGTACAGTAAACATGATTGTTCTGATGGCTTTATAGTGTCCTAGTTTGTGCTCTTTTGAATAAATGGCCAGGAATGGAATTGCTAGATCACAGAGTGGGTCTAAGTTTAATTTTTTAAAAGAACCTCCATACTACTTTTCAGAGTGATTGAACAAGTCAATTTTATAGCACACAGTATATTAGGGTTCCCTATGGGCACATCTTCACTAGCATCTATCGTTGTTTTCTTCGTAATATCCATTCTCACTAGGGTATTTCTGTAGGAAGCTGGGTTAACGGGAGCTTGAGCTGGTGCCTTGAATGTCACAGAAACTATTCCTCGAGGAGACACAAGAGCAGGGGCTAGCAAGCCCTTTCCACAGAGGGCAGACCTTGTAGGCCTGGCCATCTCTGTTATACTGGCTCATTTCTGCTATTGTGACAGTTGGCACCAGATAGCTGGGAAGGAAGGAGGCTGGGACTTGGGGGCCTGTGGCTTACCTGCTACTGGCCAAAAATACAGCCACAAGTTAGACATTTGGTTGCAAGCTCTATTCTTTATCGGCTAGGTGACAATGAGTACGTTAGCTAATATCTCTAGGTCTCAGTGTACTTAGTGATCTCTTAGGGATGATATGAAGATGCAACTACAAGACAATGTATAGAAAGTGACTATTATATGGGCAGCACTTAATATATGGATGTTACACTACATACAGAGATGAACAACTACATACAGAGGATGGCAGCATTTCAGGTAAAATGCCTGAGGCCGCTTCACTTCAAAAGAACTTCAAGTTTTAATAAAATAAGATATACAAATTGCCAATAAGATCATTTAAAATGTTCCAAATCAAGCTGGGCGTGGTGGCTCATGCCTTTAATCCTAGCTACTTAGCTACTCAGGTGGCTGAGATCTGAGGATCAAAGTTCAAAGACAGCCTGGGCACAAAAGGACCCGAGACTCTTTATCTTCAGTTAACCTCTAGAAAATGGAAAGTAGGGCTTGGCTCAAAGGTAGGGAGGTAGCCTTGAGCAGAAGAACTCCAGGATAGCATCCAGGCACAGGGGTAAGGCGGTAGCCGTGAGCTGAAGAGCTCAGGGACAGTGCCCAGGCTGAGTTCAAGCCCCATGATCCACCAAAAAAAAAAAAAAAAAGTTCCAAATCATTCATTAGTGAAATTAAAGTTAAAAGCATAGTAAGATGACACTGTTCTCCTGCTAGGCTGGATACTGTGTATGTGTCTGTGTCCATGTGTATATGTGTTTGTGTGTGCTGGTCCTAGGACTTGAACTCAATGCTTGGGCATTGCCCCTGAGTTTTTTTGCCCAAAGCTAGTGTTCTACCAGGGAGCCACAGCTCTACTAGTTTTTGGTGGTTAACTGGAGAAGAAGAGTCTCACCAACTTTCCTGCCCCGGCTGGCTTCAAACGTCCATCCTCAGATTTGAGCCTCCTGAGCAGCTAGGATTACAGGTGTGAGACACAGGGACCAGGTGGGGAGTTTTATTTGAAAGTCAACATCAAATACTAGTGAAGACACAGGGCATGGACGCACATCACATGGTGCTGGTAGAAATGCAAAGTTGTATTATCACTTTCGAAAATAATTTGAAAAATATACTTATTATACAATCCAGTGATTTTATTGCTAGTATTTATCCAAGAGAAATAAACCATATGTCCACACAAAGACATGCTCATGAATATGCACACAGCTTTATTCACAGTAGCATAGCCCTGCAGCCAACACAAATGTTCACCCACAGGTGTTGAGAGAAAAAGCTGTGCTATACCCATGCAGCACACTAGAACTCAGTAATGAGGTGGCACACACCACTGACACAATCAGCAGCAAGGAAACCAGTCACCACACTGAGTGAAAAAGTCAGAGCGTGGTCTACATGACATGGACCATTTATATGACGTTGGAAAGCCAGGGAAAAAAAATTAGACCATAGATGCAATGCTGCAGATACAACAGCTGCTGTGCCCAAAGGTGTGGAAGGATTGCCGTGGATCCACACATGGCAACTCTGAGGTGACAGAAGGTTCTAGATCTTCCCTGGGGTAGTGATTGTTACATGGGCATATATATTTGTTAATACTCTTTCAAATAAAATGATACACTTAAACCATTTATTTAAGTGAAAAGATACCAGGAAGACACACATGAGAAAGGATGAAACTGCAAGGTGAACAATTAGCACCACATGAGGCGCTCACTGTGCCTGGTGCCACCCAGAGGGCAGCGTTCTGAGCAAAGCCCAGGGGACATCTCCCTCCAGAGGTCACCCTCATCCAGCCTACTTCCCTTTACTTCCTTCTTACCATCCCACCCCAGCCCCAAAGTGGGATATGTGGGAAGACAGCTTCTGAGCACTTCCCCACCACTATTCTGCCTCCTACCACCTCTTGCTTCTGCTGAGTGCAAGATCTGTGACTGACCTTTCTCCCACAGGATATGGCAGCCATACAGAGTCTCCCTGTGGATAGTCTCTATTATACCAAACTCTATCAGGCTGGGTTCTGGAAGCACAGGGACCTTGCCACTTGGCCTGATCAGATAAACGGCCACATGCAGAAAGCCTACGTGAAACCAAAAGAACTGCACAAGAGTCTATACAAACTGTGGACAAACTTAAGCCGCTTCAAAGCCAGGGTTCTGAGTCACACCACATAGGGAAATAAACTTTTCCAACAACCCAAGTGAAGCTGGTGGACTCTTCTCAATCCTGTAAGACCCTAAGCAGAGGACCCAGCTAAACTGGGTTTGAACTGCTGACCTCAGAACCCATAAGATAAGTCAAACACTTTTTGTTTTAAGGCACTACATTAGTGGTAATTTGTCACATACAAAAGAACATACACAAAGCAAGAGGAAGTTCATTAGTTAAAAAGAAGAAGCTCAATGTACATGAGTAAGCCTGGGACACAGTTCCAGGCAAAGTAGCCTGTCTGCTACCAGCACCTCAGAGCACCAGCTTCTTCCCACACCAAATAAAACTGCCTTACTCCTTTCTGACGCCATAGCAGGTTCCAGAACCAGTCCAGCAGCTCACAGGCCCTCATGGGTGAACACACATGGGCCAGAGGCGTGAGAATGGGCCTAAGAGCACTGGGGAGCACCATAGCGCAATCCTTTAAGGCCATGTCAGGCTCTTGTCGGGAAAGACACAAATGCCTCTTGCATCTACACAAATGCAGAGAACAGGACTCAACAAATCCCAAAAAGCCAGTCAGACAGGGTGGAAGATTACTAAGAGCTACCCTTACATGCAGGAGCTTCTATTCCACAACTACAGAGGAAGTGGGAGACAAGGTCTTTGCAATTGATTTATCAGTAAAGTCAAAAACTTAGAATATCAAGCAGGCAAGCCCACAAGTGGAAATTTTTTAAAAAGACAGTGTGGTATCAAGGGAAAAAAGATATAAGAAGTTTGAAATGGGCCGAACACTGGTGGCTCATATCTGTAATCTGAGGATCACACTGCAAAGCCAGCCCAGTCAGGAACAGTCCATGAGACTTATTTCTAGTTAACCACCAAATAGAAAACGGAGTGGTGGCTTGCGGGGGCTCCTAGCTAGTGATGTAGGAGCCCCGCTGCTTGCACCTGTGCTTCAGCATGTGCACACTCAGTGACACAAGCAGTCAGGGGCCAGAGGGCGCCTGGCTCCTCCCACCTGAAGCAAGTGGGGCATGTCTCAGGACACCATTCAGGAACGTCCCAACTTGATGATGTGGTGGCCACTACGCAATCTGTATTTAGCGAGCACATTTTCTAAAATAAAGTTAGATCTGCACCCAGAGTCTGGTCTCCGGAGTCTGTGTTCCGGGGATTATTCCTGGGCTCCGTCGCCACCTTACCTCCTTCTAGACATCCGAGAAGGACACCAACAGTGGCTCAAAAGCTCAGGAACAGCATCTCAAAAAAAAAAAAAAAAAAAAAAGAAGGAGGAGGAGGAGGAGGAGGAAGAGAAGAAGGAGGAAGGGGAGAAGGAAGGAGGAAGTTGAAGCACTCTGCTAAGTAAAAGTCTGCACATGGTGCATCACACACCTCTATAAATAGGGGAATGCGAATCATTTATCATTCTATATTCAACATACAAATCTTCTGATATATTTTGTATGTACTTAATTGGTTATTTGAAATTGGATAGGAAAGGAGGGAAGTCAAGATAAGCGGGGGGAGGGTGGGAGGGAAATGAGGAACATGTCATGAGAAAGGGTATCAATGTTTGTGAAGTTATGCACCTTCTATCTGGTGAATATAATGTAACCCTTCTATTAATCACAATAAAAATTATTTTAAAAAATCTTTAGTTGAACAATTATAGCCATTCCTTGGCAATTACAGGAATTCCTTCTTGAATTTCTCATAGATACATAATCCAGGAATGTTCATCAGGGCCCTTACACCAATGGAAGAGTATTTACACACAAACCATACCCATTCTCCTATACACTTTAATCTGCAGTATACTTAAGATACAATATGCTCAATATGATACAATACAACACAACACAGTGTAAAAGCTATGCAAATCACTATTGTACATCCTGTTTAGGTACTATTACAAAGGATGATATGTTCAGTCAAGACAATTTTTTTTAATCTTTAGGTCTAAGTTGGACAGATGCCTAGATGCAGCACTCAAAGGCATAGAGGACCTGCTGAATAGGGCACACCAGGGAACCAGGGAGGGTACCGGGCATCAAAAAGAAAGGAAGGTACTAGAAGATAAAGAATAAGGTATTGGACTTGCTAGCTATGTCCTTTGCCATACAGAAGCTGCACTTTAGTTGCAGTCCCATTTGTCCAAACTTGCTTTAATTTGTTGTGTTTCTGGGTCTTATTAAGAAAGTTTTGACCTGTGCCAAGGAGACCTAGTGTATCTCCTATTCCTTCCTGTAAAGTTTTCAGGGTATCTGCTATAAACTTGAGGTCTTTGATCCATTTGGAATTAATCCTGGTGCAGGGTGACAAAGAAGGATCCAACATTAGTTTTCTGGAAGTGCTTAACCAGTTCTGCCTTCACATCTTGTTGAAGAGGCTGTCTTTCTTCCATTCTATTTTTTTGGTTCCCTTTTCAAAGATTAGGTGGCCATAGGTCTGTGGGTTGATTTCTGGGTCTTCAATTCTATTCCATCGGTCCTCAGGCCTGTTCTTGTGCCAGTATCAAGCTGTTTTGGTTACTATAGCTCTGTAATAGTCTAAAGTTTGGTATTGATTTTCCTCCTGCACTATTCTTTCTGCTAAGAATTGTTTTTGCTATATGGGGTCTTTTATTACTCCATATGAAATTTTGGATTGTTTCTTCTATTTCCTTAAAGAATGACATCAGGACATTGATGGGTACTGCATTGAATTTGTAGATAGCCCTTGGCAAGATTGCCATTTTCACGATATTAATTCTTCCAATCTAGGAGCATGGGAAGCTTTTCCAGTTCTGCTTTAATTTCCTCTTTCAGGATTTTAAAAGTTTTCATCATAAAGGTCCTTTACATTCTAGAAAGCCATACAACAATAACTATACAACAGACAAAGGTCTCATATCTAAAATATATCTACAGCTAAAAAAATTGAATCTCTCCAAAACAAATCTTCAAAGAAACAACCATCCCATTAAAAGATGGGCCAAAGACTTAGAGAGTCTTCTCTGAAGAAGAAGAAATAAGAATGGCCTATAGACACATGAAGAAATGCTCAACATCTCTAGCCATAAAAGAAATGCAAATCAAAACAACTTTGAGATTCCACCTCACTCCAGTTAGAATGGCCATGATCAAGAAATCTAATAACAACAGGTGCTGATGGAGATGTGGCCAGGAGGGATCACTACTACACTGTTGGTGGCAGTGCAAACTCGTTCAACCACTATGGAAAGCAGTATGACAATTCTTCAAAAGACTAAACATGGAGCTCCCCTATGACCCAGCAATTCCACTTCTTGGCATTTACCCAATCGTCCAGAAACAAGGACATACTAAATCCACTAGCACAACAATGTTCATTGCAGCACTATTTACCATAACAAAGATATAGAATCAACCCAGATGCCCCTCAGTAGATGACTGGATCAAGAGAATGCAGTATTTATATACAATAGAATTCTATGCTGCCATCAGAAAGAATGACATCACCCCATTTGTAAGGAAATGGAAAGACTTGGAAAAAATCATATTAAGTGAAGTAAGCCAGACCCAAAGGAACATAGGCTCAATGATTTCCCTCATTTGTAGTAATTAGTGCAAACCCAGGACTCTCGTAGCAGAGGACTACAATAGCTCAAAACCTAGATACGTAAGGCCATGTAGGATCTTCAGAATGTAGAAACAAGTTTTGTATTATGTGATTGTTGTTCTTAATGTAGCATGTTATTTCTCTTTTGTTGCCCTTTGGTTAATTTTATATTGTTACAGTATCTGACTTTGTTACCTGGTATATTATATATACGTTTATTTGTCTATTTGAAATAGGAAAGGGAAGAGGGGAAAACAAGATGATTGGGAGGGGGCAGGAGGAGGGAAATATGGACAAAAACATGAGAGGGGATGTCAGTGTGAGAGAAGTGATATACCTTCTATCTGGCGAATATAACTGTGACCCCTCTATACATTACAATTTAAAAAAAAAAACAAGGTATTGGGACATCAAGAAAACAACAAATTTATCTATTTAGGGGCTTATTCTCACTAACGCATAATATGCAGAACCCTTGAATTCAACATACATGTCATTCTGAAAAGTTGGCATCCAAGTCTTATAAATACCAACCCCATACATCTCATACAAAGAAAAGGCCATTTAAATCAACTAAAATAACAAAAGAACATGTATTGTAGTTGGAAGCTGTTTCTCTTGAAAATTAAGGGCCAGAAGCAATGATTTAGTGTCCAGTTAAATACTGACATTTCATATGCAAACTGTTACTAGAGATACTTTGTCTTTATAGCCAGCTTTGAAATCATAATATGGTAATAAAATACTACAAACCCTAACAAGTATCTAAGGCCAAGAAATGCATATTTTCAGGATTATTTTAGCATAATAGTTCATACAAATAGCAGTTTGACTGAAAGCCCTATTCTACTATACCAAAAAAAGGGACCGATCACTCATCTACAGTTTATCTTCTGTTTCACTCATTAAGAATTACTACATATATCTACCTCAACTTGTCAATTATCTGTTGTGCCTTGAAATTTAAAAGCTGTATTTGGATTGCACATGTCAATTACATATTCATAAAGAAAAAATATTCTGCTTGCAACTTATGCTGATATTAAAGTGACCTATGCAAGCTTCCTCTTTTCCATCAGCACACTTATCAATAAGATGCTATAACCCCTAACAGCATTCCACAACTGAACCTTAGGAAATGATGGCTCGAATATAGATACCAGGGGAAAGATGCCTTCCTCTGGGATCCTACTCCATCTCTCCTCCTCTTCTTCTTCTCCTTCTTCTTCTTCTCCTTCTTCTTCTTCCTTCTTCTTCTTTCTTCTTCCTTCTTCTTTTTCTTCTTTTCTTGGTAATCATACAGTTTGAACTCAGGGCCTGGGCACTGTCCCTGAGCTTTTTCACTCAGGGCTAGTGCTCTACCACACTGAGCCACAGCACCACTTCCAATTTTCTGGGGGTTAAATGGAGCATCTGACAGCCTTTCCTGCCTAGGTTGGCTTTGAACTGCAATTCTCCTATCTCAGCCTCTGAGTAGCTAGGATTACAGTCATGAGCTACAGGTTCCCAGTGAGATTCCCCACTTTTATTTGCAAAAGACTTCACCACTCAAATCATACCACCAGGTCACAGAAGTGTTGGTTGTTAGTTAGACCAGAAGGTGAGATTGCAGAACTGCAGTTCTTACTGTAGGAAAGAATTCAAAGCATTTTCAAGTCACTGCAAAGACCCTCTTGAGAATCAAATTCTAGCATGGGCTTCCACACCACACAGATGCGGGTGCAGCTGGCTTACCTTATGGCCCACCTCACCAGATTGATCACTGAACTGGCCCAGAAAGAATTTCTTCTCTTCTGTCTTGAGGACTCACTGTATTTTATGAGTAACATTGGCTGCTACTTTTTGACAGCCTACTGCATGACAAGCGCTGTAGTTAGAAACATTCCACAGATTATCACAATCACCACATTCAAGTAATGCTATACGTGAGTTTACTGCATGGATGAACAAAGCTCTGTTATAAACTGACCATACTACACTACAATATTTTTCCTTTCATTTTTTTTCACTTTATGTGTGGTCATATTAGGGTTTGAATTCAGGGCCTCATGCTTACTTAGGCAGGCACTCTATCATTCAAAGCATACCTCTAGCCCTTTCTGCTTTGCTTGCATGCTTGCCTTTCTTTCTTTCTCTCTTTCTCTCTCTCTCTCTCTCTCTTTCTTTCTTTCTTTCATGCCAGGCCTGGGGCTTGAACTCAGGGCCTGACTTGGGCTTCCCTAAAGGCTAGTGCTCTATCATTTGAGCCACAGCACCGCTTTCAGCTTTTCTATATATGTGGTACCAAGGAATCAAACCTGGGTTTTCTTGCATGCTAGGCAAGCACTCTACCACTAGGCCACACTCCCAGCCAAAAACCAGGTGTTTTTTGTTCTTGCTTTTGTTTTGTTTTGCCAGTCCTGTGGCTTGAACTCAGGACCTGAGCATTATCCTTGGGCTTTCTTAAGGCTAGAGCTCTACCACTTGAGCCACGGCACCACTTCTGGTTTTTTTCTATGTATATGGTACAGAGGAGTCGAACCTGGGTCTTTGTGCATGCTAGGCAAGCACTCTACCACTAGGCCAAATTCCTGACCTCTGCTTTACTTTCTTTACTTTCTGTCTCACTTTTCTAGCCAGGGCTGGAGTAGACTGTGATATTCCTGGTATTAGATCTTTTCTTTATGCTAAATCCTGAACTCTAACCACAAACCTCCTAAGTAGCTAGCATTGAGCACCAAGTCTGAACAGCATCTTAAACCTAGCTTCTCCTCTATAACAGTAGCACCTTTAATATAAGGAATGATGATGCTCCCAAGTTTATAGCCCTCAAATCTAGAGTCAGTCTCTGACGCAGAGTAAGTGCTCAAGAATGCCAGCAAAATATATACATGCAGTTTCTGCCAATGAAGGCAGCAACTACACATACACACCTTTGTGAATAGCCAAGAATTACACAGTAACAAAGCAGTGGGAGGAAGCTTTGATTCCTGAGCATAAACACATCACGACAGCAGGAAAAGAAGCCCCAAGACATGAGCCCACTGAACACTCAGGAAAAGCATTAACTAGTCAGTAAAAAGTCAAATAGAAGGACCTTCGCCGCCACCGGGAAGACACCGTTGAAGACACCATGGGAACTTCAATGGATGATGAAGTGATACGAAAACGTCTCCTAATTGATGCAGACAGTGCAGGTGATGATCAGAGAATTAATTAATCTGCTAGTGAAAAGTTTTGTTAAATGGTACAACTCTGGCTCCCATGAAGAAGGATATGGCTAATACCAATATATGCAGAGCACCTGCTCTCAATGTGAATTTTCAATGGGCAAAACTTTGCTACTGGGCCGGGAGTTTGGCCTAGTGGTAGAGTGCTTGCCTAGCATGCACGAAAACCCGGGTTCAATTCCTTGGTACCACATATATAGAAAAAGCCGGAAGTGGTGCTGAGGCTCAAGTGATAGCGCTCTAGCCTTGAGAAAGCCCAAGGACAGTGCTCAGGCCCTGAGCTCAAACCCAGAACTGGCAAAAAAAAAAAAAAAAAAAAAACTTTGCTAGTGTATGATATAAATCGCAGAGAGATGGAAAATTATGAAAAGATTTACAAAGAAATAGAAGGTAACGGGGACCAAGACATGAGAAAGGGTATCAATGTTTGTGAAGTAATGCTCCTTCTATCTGGTGAATAAAATTAATTACAATAAAATTAATTACAATGAAAAATATACAAAAAAATTTAAAATTTTAAAAAAAGAAATAGAAGGTAACAATGCTGAAGCACATAAAAAAATTGCTGAGTATAAAAAGGAGATTCTTCAGGCAAAAAGAATATGGAAGAATCACAAAGAATATGATGCTGTGGCAAAAGTGATCCAGCGTCATCCAGAGAGACATCAGACATTAAAGGAACTAGAGGCTCTTTCACATATTAAATAAAGTGTGGAAGATAAGCTGGAATTGAGATGCATACAGTTTCATGTTCTTCATAGTACTATCCCTGAACTTCAGCAAACATTGGAAAGTGATGAGAAGCAGTTGGAGGGAGAAGGTGAAGAAGCTTTCATGGATATAGAACCTAAGTCATAGACAGGCTAGGGACTCATTCCCAAGGGTATTAAAATAGCTACAGGGCTGTGGTATGTTTAGAATTCGTTATATTCTTGAAATATTTAGTTTTGGCAGTGAAATATTTTAGTTTTAAATATTTACATTTCATTCATATTCACACAAAAATGATTTCAGTATATATTTGGTTCTATTGAAATGAGGGATTTTCTGTTACTGTACTGTAGTTTGAACTTAGGGCCTTGTGTTTGCTGAGCAGGTACTTTACCATGTGAGTTTCAACTCCAGCCTGTATTTTTAATCTTTTCCCACCCTCTTCTTTTTGTTGCTACCAGAAATTGAACTCAGGACTCAGGGCTATCTGGTCTTGCTCTGTTTTCTTGCTCAAGAGTGAGCCATGACTACGGTCCAGAATTTTTTACTGTTTAGCTGAAGATGGGAGTTTTTCAGATTTTTTTATTCAGGATTCTTTTGAACTGTGATCCTCAGATCTCAGCTTCCTGAGTAGGGCAGTTTGTAGTCCTGAGCCACCAGTACCCACCTCAATGTTTAGTATTAAAAGTAGGGGGCCAGGAGTTTGGCCTAGTGGTAGAGTGCTTGCCTAGCATGCACAAAGACCCGGGTTCGATCCCTTGGTACCCCACATACATAGCAAAAAGCCGGAAGTGGTGCTGAGGCTCAAGTGGTAGAGTGCTAGCCTTGAGAAAGTCCAAGGATAGTGCTCAGGCCTTGAGCTCAAGCCTAGGACTGGCAAAAAAAAAAAAAGTAGGAAATAACATTTAAAACTTTAAATGCATTTAAAGTTGCATGATTTTGTTCCTTAGAACTCTAGGTAGTTTTTGGTAACACTGATAGTTTTATAAAGAAAGTTAGACTGTAAGAAGGTGGCATTTCTGGTATGTACATGAGGTAGTAAAGTCCATGAACTTTGGGGGACTCAGAACCTATAAACTATATGCATACTTGTATATTCCTTGTGGGAAAGGGTTCCATGATGTTGGGGATTGCTAATTTAAGAGATAAATCTTAAGTATTTTATACTTGAGTATTAAATGCTAGTATTAAATTTTAGTATTTTTTAAAATTTTATTTTATTTTAATGAAGAGAGGGGTTACAGTTATATTCGCCCAATAGAGGGTGCATTACTTCTCACACACTGATACCCCTTCTCATGTTTTTGTCCCCATTTCCCTCCCCTTACCCCCTCCTAAATTTTAGTATTTTAATACTTGCTTTAGCATGTGATACTGGAGAAATGTGGTTAAGTGTTTTGTTATGTTTTTTCCCTATGGTTCCTTAAAATCCATTTTTAGTAGAAAAGTAATGGAATAAAGAGTTGTTTGCAATTTTTTTTTAAATTCAAATAGAAGCTGGGCATGGTGACTCACGCCTGTAATCCTAGCTTTTCAGGAGGCTGAGATCTGAGGATCGCGATTCAAAGCCAGCCCAAGCACTAAATTCTTATCTCCAATTAACCACCTGAAAACAGGAAGTGGCACTGTAGCTCAAGGGTAGGACAGTAGCCTTGAGCTGAAGAGCTCAGGGACAGTGTCCAGGTCCAGAGTTCAAGCCCCATGACCAACACACACACACACACACACACACACACACACACACACACACACACACACGTCAAACAGAAGAGACTCCCATATCAGAGGACAGAAACATACTACACTACTAGTCTTTACTGGAACCTGAAATTTATTAAGGAAAGACGATGGACAGAGGAGGTAGATTTTAAATTTTATTCTATTTTTGTAGTATATCTCAAAATCAATTGATCTGAAAAACATTTTTATGTGGACTAAGTATGTACAGCTTTGTAGACCCATATATAGCGGCTAAATACATACAGCAAGAAAGTAACAGATCATAAAGACAAATATAAGATAGGGATCTAAACCTTCTATGTTCCTCAAAAGGCTACATATATTTTTATATTCCTCTTACCTACCTTTAGTTTGCAGCATCTCTTTTCCTGGCATTTCAGACAGATGAAGATAAATGAAGTGCAGTTGCTAACCTCTGTTTGGATATGAAAGCTCCTTTGTATCAATATTACTGTTATGTAAGCACTTTTAATATTGCTTCTAGCAGATGAGACTTCTGTTCCAACATATGCTACGGGTAAAATGGTAAAATGCATTCATGGCTAAAATAACTAAATAGTCGACATATCCTATCTAGAAAATAAAATCAGGAGTTTGGCTTAGTGATAGAATGCACAAAGACCAGGGTTTGATTCCTCAGTACCACATATATAGTAAAAAAAAAAAAAAAGCCGGAAGTGGTGCTTTGGCTCAAGTGGTAAAGTGCTAGCCTTGAGAAAGCCCAAGGACATTGCTCAGCCCTGCACTCAAGCCCAGGATTGGTAAACAAAGGAAAAAAATATAGAATAAATCAGTCTGGTTTACTGTGGCTCTTAAATGTTGAAAGTAAACTGACCATCTGGTTTCTATCCCCTAAGGAATGAACAATCCCAGATCTCAAACCTTCCACCATCCTCCTCCTCTAAACCTAGCCTTTGAATTCATTCCCAGGAATGTCTACAATTAACCTCTCCTCCTGAACACAAAGATCAAAACATGTGGCTCTTCTGCTGCATCACGGATTCCTAAAAACACTAAATGTACACAGAGCTGTTTTGCCCCACAGAAAATATGGCCAAACTTGTGGGCTCTGAAGGTAAGACTGCACTTTATAAGGGTAATCTTGGGTCAGTCACCACCTTTTTAAAATAAAAATTAAAAAAAATAATTTTATCCTAAGATGTAACAAGATACTTAGACTGCAAAACTGAGCAATCACATTCCTAGAACCGAAGTGTTCAGAAAGTACCAGCAGAACCAAGCCTGATGCTGCAGCAATCTGCCTCCCTCCCCACACTCTCTCCTGGGCTCTCACCTATCTCAAAAGAGATAGGACCACAGAGTCTCTACTCCAGCGGACATGGGCGTGGAAGCTGTTAAATGTGCAGACCCTGCCTTCTCCTGCCTTACTCCTCCCTGCCTGCCAACCATCGTGAGGAAGCATCCTTGCTACCCTGTAAGTGACTCTATTGTTCATATCCAACTTCACACAGGCTGTCATGGCAAGCTGGTCTCAAGCTGACCAAGAAGTTCCTAATTTCAAATATTCTGCCCCACTGGCCCCTTAATGACACTTGCTTCTATGAGACTAGACAAAAAGATAATTTCCACACTTACAACATCAAAAGCTTAGGCTAGGAGGAGTGCTCTGGACTTACAGTAGTCACGGAAATCTCCCAGCAATCCTTCCTGCTTCATCTTCACAACTGACATCTTCCACACACAAGCCAGGCACAAACAAAAACCACAGCACATTTGGGGTTTCAGGCACCACAACACCTTCCTAAAGGTCCAATCACTGATTAGGAAATAGCAAGAGGAAATGTATATATATACTAGGGTAATGTAGGTGCTTAATTTGGTAGCTGGAGTAGAAAATCAATCAACAGAAAATTATCCATTGTAAATAATTTGTGAATCCTTCCACATCAATTCTTGGTGGAGAGTCCCACTCCTTGTCACCATCAGCCTCCCCTGGGGCAGGGCCGTCACCGCAGGGAAGCCACTGAGGACATGCAGTGATGTGCAGCCAGTGCTGCAGTGACTTCAGCACGCACAGAACAAAGAAAGCACGGAGCTCACAAGTCCTTCTGCACTCCTGGGACCAGCAGTAGCGTCATGTCTCCATGTGGCCGCCTGGCACCAAGGTGGAGTCTCCCAAGATCACAAACATGGGCTAACTGTCATTCTGTGAGGTTCATAATCTCCCCCTACCCGCCTTCCTTGCCAAAAACTGGCTAATAAAGACTAAGAGTAAGCTTTGTTTTCTAGCATCTGCTAACACTTGTGTTTAATTTGACATAAATCACCACCTTGCTCCTACCAACATCTCTTAAAAGCAAATATTTTCCATTGTCAAAGGGAAGTCCAAATGCACTTAAAATTTACCAGACCAAATTATTTATCCACGCTTTCACTTAATACAAAAGTCTGCAGATAACACAACTCTAACATATGTACTATATTTGATTCTCAGAATTATTAGTCTTGTTTTAAGCCATGAATATCTAATGAAAAATAATCCTTTTAGAAAACTGTATGCAGTAAGAAGTTGCTGACATAAATATGAAGACAGACATTATTTTCATCTCTATAGATTCGTCTAGGGCAGGGCCTGGCACACATTACACATTCCATGTTTGCTGAGTACAGTCCGCCTCTCCAATGTTTGGTAGTCAGACATGTGAATTTCAAATTCAAATAAGGAAAATTTTCCACTAATTTATATTATAGAAGTGTAGTTGAAAATCAGTGAAAACCATCTGACCCCCAAATATAAGAAAGTCACATTTTGGATGGGCACCAGAGGCTCATGCTTATACTCCTAGCCACACAAAAGGTAAAGATTGGGAGGACTACAGTTCCACGACAGTCCAGGCCAAAAGAAAAACAAAATTTCCAAGATGTCACCTCAACAGAAAAAGCTAGTTATGGTGGGGCATGCCTGTCATCTCAGTATTACGGGCAAAAAGTCAAACCCAATCTCAAAAGTAACCACAGCAAAAGGGCTAGAAGCAGGGCTCGAGTAGTAGAGCACCTGCAAAGCAAGTTCAAAGTACTGAGTTCAGTCTCCAATATTGGAGAGATTTTAAACCAACCATCATTTTAGCATGAGCATTAACTAATATAAAAATACTATTTGAAACAGGGGGCGGTTAAGAGGAGGCAGGTAAATGAAGAGCAGAAGGGCAGAGAATAAAGTCAAAAATTCAATGACTTCTACAAAATTCAAGAAAACGAGAAAGGATGTGGATTGGAAACATGATAATTCATAAACTACTTGGTTGAATGGCAACTTTTTGTACCATTACTTAAAGACAATAAAAATATTTAAAAATTAAAGAAAATACTAATGACAGGCATCAAAAATTTGATCTCTAACGGGACAGATTCATTTTGAACTTGGACAATATTTTATCACATAATAATAGGTCAGAGGAATTGAAGATTTTACTTAATAGTCTTGATATGTATTAAGACTATGTAGTAGAAGTTCACAAATATAATTATTATTTAATAATATAGATTTTCTAAAAATGTATTTGGCTTTCCATCTATTAATTCACACTCCAAGAGAGCTGTCCAGACTGGGTTTAAATGCCAGCTCCCTCACCCGCTGGGTACCCAACATAAACTCCCTTTGCCTTAGTTATCACATCTCAAGCACCAAAGTATGGGAATGCCATTCTTAAAGTACCTTCACTAGCCCTGCCGCCTAGCATGTCCTATGCCTGATCTGCTTCCATTTGACAAGAGACACCTATGTGCATAGGTGAAATTTAGGAAAAAAACTCAATTTCCATTTTGGCAATAAAAATTGGATACATTCTGCCAATAGCAAGATTAAATTGTTGTCAAAAGTCTAAATCCTGTCAGAGGAAAATGTGTTCTCTAAACCCCATGCTCCCGGGACTGGAACGAGGCTGCAGAGGTCTCCAGAGCTGGGAGGCCCCGCCTGGCCCTGCGTTTCCAGCTTGCCAGTGCTACTCTTCCCCCAAGCTCAAATGGGTCTGGATGAGGCACTAGGGCGCTGGTTATCTTTCAAAGTGCCATTAGGTGCCTCCAGTGTGTAGCTTGTCACTACTGTGATTCAAAGCACCTCACATAAAACAGAAGGCCAAACACAGCAATGGCCTCACGCCCTAAAACTGCATGCAGAAAACCAAGCTGAAGCTTCGTAGGACCCAAGACAGCAATGAGCAGACATGGACAGGGTGGGGTAAGTGGAAGGCACAGATACCAGTGTACAAGATGTCAAGAATACGGGCACGGCTTAGCCAGACTGGAAAGGTGTCAGCTGTGATCCCTTGTCCTGGAGAGCACAAAAGTGTGAGCACCTAGGCAAAGGAAGTCAAGCCACAGCACAAGCTGGAAACCAAAAGAAACAAAAGTATTCCTGGAGTCACATCTGTGCAACTCACATACAAGTTCCTCCCCCCCCTACACACACACACTGGGCTACAGGCAAGGGAAGGAGACAAGTCATCAGTACTAAAGTAACCCCGGCCACTAGCAGAGTACAAGTGAGGGACATGCATGACCTTTCAGCACGTACCAGGCTTGCCAAGGATTGTTAATCGTCTAAGAGAACGTGCCTGTGCTTCCTTCTTTATTGACTGTGTGTCTCACCATGGCAGCGATGTCACACGGCTATGCACTGACTTGTAGACTTCTGCCCAACTTTGTCTCCAACTCAGCAATCTTTCCTAACATTATTTTCTTCGATGTCCATAAACCCTAAGCTGAACTCTGAGTTTATAGATATCCTATATAGATGAACCAGCATTGACCTTTCCTGGTTCACCTTTTACTATGTTCTTCAATCACAGATACTGTGTGGTCTGAGGTTTCTGTGAGGCTCTGTTCTTTGTAGATTTGGCAGCGAACATAAAGCGGCCTTGCTGACCTCAACTGCACTTTCTAAAGATGCCTGCAGTGCTGAGCACGGCTCATGGCACACAGTAAATGCTTTGGAACACCACAGTTCACACGTGTGTGTGAGCCTCGGCAAAGCCATGCCTGGTCCCGAACAGTGGCCATGGCAAGGGGAAGCAGTTATTTACCAGGAAGTTGTCTCCGTGAGTTCAGGAATCACTGTGCTCATTCCTAAAGTGTCCAGGCACATATGTGCAGGCCAACGGGTCAGGGAGGGGCCGGGCCTTCGTAAAGCCTGGTAGACTGATCTTCCTGAAGCCACTTCCTTGGTGTCCAAAAGTATATTCCTTAATACTTCAAAACAAATGTGTGGATGAGATAAAATTATGACTATAAAAGAAGCAATACAGCAAAGGAACTATAATAGCATTGTAGACAGAGAAAAACTAGCCCCAAGGAAGGGCCTGAAAATTCTCTATCAAATGCAAAAAAAAAAATTCTACAATTTCTATTTGTTACTAATAGTCTTTTTCACCTATTCAAATTTGTGAATGAGGGGTATATAACTCAGTGGTAAAGTAATTATCCTACATGTGTGAGGCCACAAATACCATCCCTAACAGTTAAAAAAATACTTTTAAACATAGCTACATAAATTCTTGGCAAATTTTTGTTATTACTGTAATAAAATATATACTTCTGTTTCTGTTGGCATTCCAGTAGCCAAAAGAAGACCTTGAAACTCTCCAGCAAAAGCTATTGGGAAGCCAGATGTCAATGGCTCAAATCTGTAATCTTAACTACTCTGGAAGCTGAGATCTGAGGATCACGGTTTGAAGCCACCTGGAGAAAGGAAAATCCATGAGACTCTTATCTCCAACTATGCACCCAAAAAGCCAAAAGTGGAGCTGAGCACAGAACTCAGGGACAGCATCCAGTTCCTGAGTTCAAGCCTCAGGATCAGCACACAAACAAACATGGGAAACAGACCCGTGGACAACTTTTTTTTTTTTTGTGGGTCATGTGGCTTCAACTGGACCTGGCTACTGCTCTACCCTTGAGCCAAGCCCCACTTCCCATTTTCTAGAGGTTAATTAGAGATAAGAATCTCAGGTCCTTTTGTGCCCAGGCTGGCTTTGAACCTTGATCCTCAGATCTCAGCCTCCTGAGTAGCTAGGATTATAGGCGTAGGCCAGCATGCCCAGCTCCCATGAACAATTTCTTAAATTGCCAACTGTTTAAGAAAGATCTGTAGAAAGTTTCTGAAAACTTGTTTGTAAATGATGTGTACCTGTAAAGACCGTAATCTGACCAACCTTAAAAGCAGACCAACAAGCAATTCTTACACTCTGGAGTCTAAGAATTTTAGCCTCATTCACTGTCAAGGAGATTGTCATTTGGTAATACTCCAACCAAGGCTTTTCCTCTAAGAGACTAGAATTTAATTTTCCTAGTATTAATAAGCAATACCACAGCTAGCAAGAAAGGAGAAAAGGAACTCATATCTCACACAGTAACATAGAAAAACGTGTGTGCGTGTGTTCAGCCTGTATGCTTATACATGTGTGTGTTTATACTCGTGTGTGCGTGTGTGCATGTGTGTGTGTGTGTGTGTGTGTATAGATGTACTCCCCCAGTCCCCACCCAGCCTTGACTTGCTGCAGGATGGGAATCAAGCTTTATTATAAAGTAAACAGGAATTATTTATAAATTTCCACACTGCCATCTTCAGCATCAATTCCCCTATTACCAGTTATAGGACAGATCAGCAAATTTATCATCAATAAGCCGTTCCTAGGGTTATGTCCTTCTTTCACAACAGGCCTCCACAAGAGGAATGAACGAGTTTTAAAATGAAACAGTAAACATGTGGCTCAAAAAGTGATTTTACTTATTTATTCCATGGAATACTGATGGCGCTGTGGTCAAGATGAACATCCATTACAAATTATGCACATAGCTTGCTAACAAATTAGGGAATTGTTCCCCTTTGGTTTCTTTCTCAGCTACTTGTAAAATAATATCCATATACAAATTTGCAATTCAAATTTGATGTCTTATGAGTACATTTTGTAGAACATGGCTGAGAAGGGAAAAAGTGAGCTAAGAATTGTAAAGTGTAATTTGCTGCTGGCTTTTAGCCAGAGACATGAGACCAAATGTTTAGAGACCATGAGGCATCTAAGCAAACCCAGTACATCTGGACTTTCTCAGTACTAGTCATGTACGTTTATTTATATATGGACCTCCAAATCAGGGCTCCAACAGAGTAATTTCTTAAATTATAAATTTGTGCATTTAAAAGGTATTTATTTTATTTATGGAAGACAGAAGAAGTGATTTAAGTACCCTCTGGAACATCTTTAATAACAATGACAAGAAGTCCTAGCGATTTAATCAACACTAATAACCATATATCTGGGTCTGTGTATAGCTATAATTTTCACGTTGAGGATAAGCTTTTATTTTCATACTTGAGCAAACATGCCAGGTATCTAATATTTATAATCATTGCTAACTTGCAGAATGAGGAACTTAATTACAACGGAAAGAATGAAGTATTGGTCATGGGGAAAAAATTAATTTGATTATTGCTCAGGTATACAATAAAGAAATCATTTCTAGCTCCCATGACCAATGCAGTATGTCTGTCCTTCAAACTTGCTGTAATTGTCACATATTAAAGAAGATATGATCACTGCAGTGTCAAATGCACAGCTAATAAAAATCCCCAGCATCACACCCATCACTCAGAGCAGCACACTGAAACTTTCATAGCGGTATGCTGAGGCAAAAGGCATAACCTATTACAAGCACCACAAGCAGGCACTGTCAATCTACAGTATGAGAGCATGCAAAGGTGTGGGTCATGCTGAGATGGAGTCTGCCCCAGAGGATAACCAAGGAGTGGCAGGGGAGGGGCCGGGGAGCATAAGCAGTCATACAACCATTTTCAAGAAAATAACTTTAGCTAATGCTAGGCATTAAAATTGAGAGCTGGGGATATTGCTTAGCAGTGTGGAACTTCCCTGGCATGCTTGAGGCCTGAGGGTTTGATCCCCAGCACTGCAAAAGGGAAAAGCACAAGAGTTTAGATTGCAAGCAAAAATGTAAGTGGTGGAAAATCCACAGATGAAATGAAGGGGATCAGAAGGAAAATTAACAATCCCAAAACACCACATCTGTCCCTCTTATTGCACTTGGATTATCAAGACTCTTACCTTTCGATCACCTCATGATTCTACCTGTTAAATCTTCCCATGCCCTCCTCACTCCCTTCTCAGCACCACTGCTGCCCTGCCACGGTAAGAGTCGTACCACTTCCTGGCTTCATTAGTACAGCAATCTGGTCTCCACTTTGCTCTAGTACAAACTGAGGCCAGAGGAATTTCTAACATGCTAGTGCCCCTTACCAAACCTCATCTCTTGTCAAAGTGAAAATCCTTATGGGGTTCTCCACTCCCCTGGTCCTGCCTCTCGTTAGCCTTGTTACTGACCCACTCCCACCTCCTAGCTATGTTGAACTACTCGGCAGTTCCCCAGAGCAACATGTTTCCTATCTAACTTGGCTTTGGCTGCTCTCCCTACCTGGTAACCCTGTTCCCAAATTAGCCAGCTTAAAGGTCCTGTGCATCTCCCAGCTTTCCAAAAGACCTGTGGACTAGGTCAAGACCTTCCCATATACTCCAAGCCCCGTATGAATCCATGCGGTAGAGTGACTACATATATTACAGGAAATGAACCAATAGATATCTATACCTCTTTTCAACAAGACTGGACTAGATGTAAGTGGTTAGCATAATGGCTACGTGGCAACTGACATTGCTGGCATTGAAATAACATAATTAACAAGAAATAATCTGACTTGGAATTGGCATATGCCAACTAAAGTAAGTGTATTATTTTAATAAATGGCCCAAGAATGGAATAGTCCCTGGATTTCGCTAACTCAGCTATCTCAAAATAAAAGTAGAAGTCAAATAAAATATGACATATACTTGGAGAAGTTCATTTATCTTCAACTCCCAAAGAACTGGTTATACAACGTTCAACTAAACCAGAGGCTGCAAAGATGAGCTTACTCGTTTCTCTACAGCAAAGTTTATAACACATACCAGATGGCAAAGTCTTGTGAAGATCTAGTGAATGAATACATGTTTAAAAATAATAAAAATGCTACCCTATTACAGAATTTCCTAAGAATTTCTCATTTCTTGACTAGACCAAACTCAATTTACCTACAAATCAGCTCAGCAGTCTTACTGAGAACAGATGACTGAATCCTACAATTATGGAACTTGGTATCCATCGGCCAACAATAGTGGGCTACGGCGGTGAGAATTGGGAGTAGGGGTAGAGATGCAATGGAAACAGAAACAGACAACTCTGGTTCCAGATCCACCTATCCCCTTAACAGATGTGATGCTTCAAACCAATTGAGCTCTCTGCCCATAAACTCCTTCACATGTAAACAGAAAATACTATGCCTAATCCACAGGGTTGGGTCAAGGTTAAGTGAGAGAATATCTAAACTCAATATTCTCTATGAATAAAAAGCAATAGTGTTACATGTATTTATTTATTAAAAACCAGCCCATAAAATATAGAAATTACTCTTCCTGTTTAGAATTTATAAAGCCAAATATCAGGGAAGCTGAGCAACTTTCTAAGATACCGTGAAGGTAGAAGATGACAAAACTCTCTGACAACAGAGACAGAAGTGTGAATCTCTTAATTAGTGCCTCTCCTAGACTTCACCAGTGCCGAACAACACAAAATACCCTACCCAAAGAGTGTTTACCTGAGAAAGCATAGGTCGCTTTAACATAGTAACTGAGGAATTAATAAGCAAACAGGATGTTTAAAGTAATTGTTTTCTTAGTAACAAATAACTGTGCTCTGATTGGACACAGTGTAATTCCAACTACAAGAGACAGTATAAAAGTTTTCACAGTCGAGGGAAGGTCTCTAATGTCATAAGTTTTGCTTCACCAAGAAAATTCCAATATTAAAAACTGCCAGGTTGCCATGGTAACAATCTATTTGTGATCACGATGCTGGTGAAATTCTATTATATTTCTCCCAAGGAAAAGAACACTAGACTCAGCCAAGGGATTTAATAAAACTATCTGCTGGACTAGAAGCTACAATATGACTGTTTTTAGGCACTATGACAGAATTTAAATACACAACAGGAGACCCTCAGGTTATAATACCCGTTCCATCAATAAAATTAAAAGATTTTGACCTTGACTTCAATACAAGTGATAGCCATGCGAGTTGGAAAACTCAATTTTCTGAACAAGAAAAATAAATCGTTAAACAACTGGGATGACAACCATGGAGCTAGCAAGTCAGAATTCGTCAAATGGAGAACAAAATCAATCCTCCACAAAAGCCTGAATTACAAAGACAACACTCCTCACAGCAGCCCCAGGGTTCACTATAGCATATGCGTGCACACACAGAGCTACCGCATTGTGGTACATCACTGGATAATTTAACCATTCGAAATAAATGGATTCTAAATAAACAGGAAGTTCGCTCTATGTTGGGATCATTCTGAAGTCTGGGCGTGCTGACTGCCTAGGCAGACAGGGAACAGCTTCCCCTCAGCAGGCCCTCAGAGGTGCAGGAGATGGGCATCTGGCTTTGCCCTCCTCTTAAGACTTGCCGAGCTCGGGGCTGGAGCGTGGCCTAGTGGTAGAGTGCTTGCCTAGCATGCATGAAACCCTGAGCTCCATTCCTCGGTACCACGTACACAGAAAAGACTTGCCAAGCCCTTGCTTCTACAAGTATCCAAAAAATGGTTACATTTTTCCTCCCAATTTCAGCTGTAAGGAAAATCATCCTGTTTTTATTTGTAATGATTTTGCTTAATAACATATGCTGAGTGCCCTAAAATTGCAACTCACTTTGCTTCAAAAATAACTGATTTTGCAAAGAAAGTGTCAACATTTCTAACAGAAAATTCTGGCTATCTCCTTAATCCAGTGCAAATTTACGTAAAAATAACATTATTTTTATAATATATTTTTACAATATTTATATGTATTACTAGTTTGTTTTCCAGAATATAGTCCTAAAACCTGCATATAATCACAATATATGTATAAAAAGTCAACTTTTCCTTCTATTTCCAATACAAAATTAAGAGGACTGGGGGCGAGGGTAGAATCAGAGGACTGTCCTCACCTACTGGAAAAAGAATTGGATACATTCTTGCATCACTACAGTTAAGATTATAAGAAAATTTAGAGGGGCCAGGAGCATGGCCTAGTGGTAGAGTGTTTGCCTAGCATGCATGAAGACCCAGGTTCAACTCCTCGATACCACATACACAGAAAAAGCTGGAAGTGGTACTGTGGCCTTAAAAAAGCCCAAGGACAGTTCTCAAGCCCTGAGGTCAAGCCCCAGGACTGGCAAAATAAAAAAATTAGATAATTCAATATTTTAATTTTTATCAAAATTAGATGAAGAATTATCTACTTAATATCAACATCTCCCTGATATAATAACAATTTTCTTTCGATATTATTTTAATGCCAAAACATTAGTTTTATAGAGAAAGCACAATGCTAAGGAAAACAAATAGATTCATATTCTTTAAAATTGAATGTTTGAAATGTTAACACAGATTCAAAGCTTTCTAGATTGAAGAAATTAAATAGAATAAAGTAAAAACATACAAGAGTCACACAGAGCTAAGGACAAGGCTACAGAATCGCACCAGCTATTTAAGTTTGGATGATGAGACCAAGGTGGTTAGTAAATACTACCCTTGGGGAACTCCGGAGGGTAGTCTGCAATAGATATGAGGACTCACTGGTTAAGAGCTAAATCTATGCAAGAGGATGATATCAGTCAAGAAAATGATGTGAAAAGGAATGTGATATCAACAAGACAATCCTCAGGAGAAGCAGTAGAGACAAAGTGATAAAGACACCCTTAATGTCATGGGAGAAACATTTCATGGGCGGCACAAGCAACACCACATCACCTCAACCAAGACAAATAGAGAATGACCCTGTGCTTGAAATCCAGACTGTAACTGTACTTGTGATGTTGCCTCACTACAACCCTAGGTGCAGAAATAATCCAACAGAGGATGAAGCAGCAAATATGGAGTGAAGCATCAAACACCCCACATTTTCAGGATGAAAACCAAAAATTGCCAACCAAGGTTTGTGATGCTAGTTCACACAGAATCCTTCCTCAGGAAGGAACAAGACCCTCAGATCCTAAAGGCACTGAGTTGAAATGACTTACTTAGAAGCAGCACATGAACTTTCAAAGCAATTCCTAATAATGTCAACTTCTTAGCAAAAAATTATTTTTGATGCATCATCAAAGTCAGTGATGCATTTTTTCTGTTATGAGACTACCACAGATTTGCTACATCAATCAGAGAATGCTACCTAGGATAAACAGTGCTTGATTTTGCTTTATTGGATTAAAATATGTTTCCTTCCAAGACTTTCTTTTCACCCCTAAATCTGTGTTATCTTCATCATATGGGTCTCACAGAACAATGAACTACTGGTATTATTGACAAACAAGCTATTTTCTTCTTTTCAGTTAACATTATTTGTAAATTACAGCTGTACCAGTTTTCAGCATAGTGAATACTCCATCATCCTGCATTGTGTAAGATGTGCAGATGAACCAAGAAGGCATGCACAGTTGCTTTTTTCCCCTCTTATTATACTCTCTTCTGTAAAGACAATAAATGGAGTAAGCTTCTTCTTTTTTATTTTTAAACCTATATGTTCACAGACACTTCTACTAACAGCCATAGAAATCAAAGTTTTGAAAGGCCTACTCATAAAAGGGAAGAACACTTTATTGAGGCAAGTAATAATAGTAATAATGACAAGAATGATGTGGAAAAGTTAGTTGCTATGACATCAACCAAGAAAAAAGGCACTAAGCATAACTGCAATACTACTAAAGATTACAAAGACAGCAAAGTTAAAAACTGTGTGTTGAATATAACTTGCTGGGACCCCAAAGAAGCTTAAACACTCAACCACATAACCACAAGGCCTACTGAAGTTCAAAGCAGCGGAACATAAAGGAAGTTGTTCAGGGTGTAAGGGCTGCCTGACTTTTCTACAAAAGTCACAGGGTCATTTCAGAGTTGCCCGAAATCCTCTCATCAAATACCAGAAACAAGATAATGTTTCTCTAATCAAGTAAAAGACCTTTGGTCAATGAATATTCTAGACTTGATAGCTCTAAGAAACACCAAGACAAAATAGTGTTATCATGTAACCATAATGACGAGACTGAATGCCTAGACAATCAGGGATGTGCAGCATTCTCCATGTATTATACTTCATCAAATAAAAAAGGGCAAATGTCTCTGTGTTTTAAAGCCTAAGAGAATTTTGGGTCTACTTAGAATTATCATGGTTTCAAAAATTTCACGGAGGAAAAGGGCCAGAAATCTGGTGGCTTTATCATGAACACATTCAAGATTTAAATTCCACAAAAAACAAAGCTTAAAGAAATAAAAATTTAAATTACTAAACAGTCGTAGTTATAGGACTTATATACAATTGGTAGGGATACAAAATAAAATTGTTGCCTTCTTTAAAAAAATAGTACTCTCATGTGGAATGCAAACCAATACAATAAATGTACAACAAATGCAAAAATTCACTTCTACAATATTATTTCTATTAACTTTTCCTATTTCAAAGCTACTTAAGTGTTTGTGATTATATGAATGCGTGTGTGTGTGTGTGTAATACTATATATAATCTACACTGATATTCCCTGAAGTGAAAACAAACTGTAAAAAACCTAACAAGTTACTGATTCATTTTTCATATTTTCATACAACTGAATAATATATGCATCTTAAAAAGAAAATCACAGCCAGGTGCTTGTGGATCACACCTGTAACCCTAACTCAGGCAGCTGAGATCTGAGGATCATGGTTCAAAGCCAGACCAGGCAGACTCTTATCTCCAATAAACCACCAGAAAACTGGGAGTGGCACTGTGACTCCACTCCAAGTAGTAGATTACTAGCCTTGAGTGAAAAAGCTCAAGAACAGCACCTAGGCCCAGAATTCAAGATGTGTATGATGGACCAAAAGAAAAAGAAAAATCATTTATGGTATGTACGAGCATGCGTATACAAATATAGGTATAATGTGTAATCCCAACTATTAAGGCACCGGTACATCTAAGAAAGCAACTGAATTTTTTTACTTGTATTTGTATTTAGCTATAATGAGTATGGTTTTTTAAGCTGCATAATATCAATTCAAAGAAGTTATGGAAAGTATTAGCAATGAATGACATATCTGCATGTATTGTAGACAATATCTTTAGTTTGTATTGAAGGATCAGAGATACTTAAGAGTTATTAGAAATAATACACTTACTTATTGTAGTCTACTGTTACTACAGCAAATATACAATATGGCCTTCCTGGGAACTAAGTGAGGAAATCAGTGAAATTAGTGAATTCTGAAAAAGTATTACCAGAATGAGGATGCTGCCCACCTTTTTCAGGGGCCGTGGCAGAAAAGAGATGTGGATGTGGCTCTACCACTTGAGCCTCGCACCATTTCCGGTTTTTTCTATGTATATGGTACCAAGGAATTGAACCTGGGTCTTCGTGCATGCTAAGCAAGCACTCTACCATTAGGCCAAACTCCCGCACACCTCCCCTCCCCCGCTTTTTTTTTTTTAAATGTCTCTGTTTTCCAGAGCTGAGAACATGGACTTTGAGGTCAGAGGACTAATTCTGCCATGCCACGCTAGCCAGGTTTATTCCTCCACCCCGATTTTTTTGTTTGTTTGTTTGAAGTCATCTTTAAATAGCTGTACAAAGTAGTTGCCATTTCACAAAAGTTTATGAATACATTGCATCTTGATCAATGTCCACCCTTTCAGAACTCTTACCCACCCCTCTCAAACCACCCTTTCCTTCACTTTTCTTAACTGTGTAGGATTTATGCTGAATGACTGGCTACATTCTCCTCTTCATTCATCCACCCCTCTTTCCTGATCCCTTCCCATCCCTTTCCAGTACCCATTTCCTGATGTTTATTTTGTTGAACTTTGACTTTGCCTGTCTAAGGAATTACACTCTCTTCCTTGAAACTACCGTATTTCAGTTAATATAACTGTACACGTTTGCACACCACCTAACATATTTACTTACGTGTTTATAAACTAATTCTAGCTTCCACCTATGAGGGAAAACATTCAACCTTTGTCTCTCTGGGCCTGACTTACTTTGCCTAACAAAGTCCATCCATTTCTTTGCAAATGGTACAAAATAATTGATTCCACTGTATATATACCACGTTTTCTCAATCCATTTGTCCATTGAGGGGAACTGTGCTGATTCCATTGGTTAGCAATCTTTTGAATAAATACCCAAGAGCAGAACTGCTAGATCACAGGGTAGTAGAATTCTGTGCTTAGTTTTGGGAGGAACCTCCATACTACTTTCTATGGTGGTTGAGCAAGTTTACATTCCTGCCAAAAGGCATTTTTAGCCACATTCTTGCCAGCATCTGTTATTGCTTGTCTTCTTGGGATAAGCTGGAATCTTGTTCCTCTTTCAACCCTCTATTATTATCCTTCTAGCCCAGGGATGATAATAGTTCTTCTCCCATAGAACTGTTGTGAAGACTGAAAATATAATACATACAAGACACAGTGTCTGGCATACAGCCAATACCCTCACAAAGCACATTGTTGGCTTTTTCATTACCAATTATGAAGACTTCAGGAAATCAAAGTCTGAGCTTTATTGCAAACAAAATAGAAACAAGGAATATTAACTTCAGACTGGATAACAGAAAGCACCCAGCCAATGAGTGCAGTTCATTTTCTTTCTATGGTAGTATAACCAATTGTAAGGAGAGTTGAGCTTTCCAGACACACAAGTTCTCTTTGGTGATCAATACAAACCACAACTGTGCAATGAGTATTAAAGCAATCCTCCTTGCAGAAAGGACACATGGAAAAGAATCTGCTTATTCAACATAAATGAGAACTTGAAGAAAAATTTAAAGTCCAATGAATAAGATACAAATAGACAATGAAGGGGAAAAAAAAACGTTTTAAAACAAAAAGAGAAGGAACTGAATCTGGTCTCATGATCAAACCACAGATACATTTACCATTCCACAGTATCAAATCAGCAAACATTTATTAGGAAATTCCTTGCCCCCAGGATGTTGAATCCAAACCAAAACAAATCAACAAGGAACTGCATCCAGCACTGACTGAGAGTGAGAGCAATGCAAGAAAATCCCCAGGCTGCAGGGGATCCTCTGGTCCTCAGGGACACTAAAGGACAGGACCACTGACCTAAGAGTCCAGAGCTAAGGACAAATAAAAGGTCCCAAACCAATTCTTACCTGCAAATGTGAAATCATGAATTGAATGCATGCACAAGTAGTATATCACAGCATTTCTTTGAGAGAAACACTCTTTGATTTTTGTTTTTGGTTGAACTCTGGTCCTGGGTTCTGTCCCAGAGCTCTTCAGCTCAAGGCTATTGCTCTACCATTTGAGGCATAGCACCATTTCCCATTTTCTAGTGATTAATTGCAAATAAGAGTCTCCAGACTTTTATACCCAGGCTGGCTCTGAACCATGATCCTCGGATCTTAGCCTCCTGAGGAGCTGGGATGGCAGGCATGAGCCACCAGCACCCAGCTAAATGTCACCAATATTTTCAATGATAATGACAAAATCACTAATGGGAGGCCAGGACCTGGGTTACATATTAAGATCTTACCTCAAAAAAAAAGTTAAAAATATGCTCATACATTCAAATCACAATGCTGATGGTGAAGATTCAGTTTATCCCATCAGATTTGTTGTCACAGAATATAGATAAATACGGGGCCCCAAAAAACAAAGAACCAGGGAGACACCTTACAAAAATGCTTTGATAAGACATAGTATTATATGTAATGTTTTTTAATGATTTTTAAAGGAAAAATTGAATACTGTTAACATTCTGAACAGACTAAACCTAGTTGTAATTAAGAAATTTAGGATATGCAATGGCATCTAGTAGGCTAAAAATAAATTATAGGGACCTGAAGTTATGTTTAATGCACATCAGATGAGAGAACACTTAGTGGGGAACAAAGCATAATTCCACTGTTAAATGAAATTACACATTGTACATGTGATGTGATTAAATAATGATATATATTTCAGATGCTAGTAACCAAGAAAATAAACCATAGTATAAAACATAATTATTTGTATAAAGCACATACATAAAACAAATACAAAAGCAAATATCTGCATACAGCAAGCAGAAAAATATAATAAATCTAAAGGAATTCCTATGGAGATAGAATAGTCAGTGTTTGTGGAAGAAGTTCTTCAAAGCATACAGAAAATAAGAAATTTGAAATACTTGCCCCGCACACAGCCAAAGACTATTTATCTAAATCTTAGAGAAGGATCAGCCACAAAAAAACCTGTAAATATGATTAAAATAGACTTCAATGAATACATAAGCAGAAGATACTGTACAGAAAAATGTATCCCAGCGGTGGTTACCACCTGCGTCAAAGCAGAAGGAATCACCACTGCAAACACTGATGTGGCAGGAAGTAAGCCCTGCACAAGTCCTTCCCAAATACCACCCAGTTTCCAGTGCCCAGGAAATGCCATCCTGCATCCCAAGCCCTCCCCATGGCAGATACCAAGTCTCCGGTACCCAACAGCCCACACATCGGCAGGAATCTGTGACGTTACACTTGACCTCGATGCTCTTTCTACACTTCTGATGCATTGGGGCCATGAAGTACTAATGAATAAATTTTTATCTGAAGAGGAATAGTTCTGTGATAAATCTCTGTGGGCTATGAAATCTTTGTTTTAAAAGTTCACCATAGACAACTGAAACTTTCATCTTAGTTGAGACGTCCTATGTCCCTGAGCTCTGCTGCTCATAGCTACTAGAACCTCTAGCTATGTCTGGGTGCCCTCCAGTAGGCCAGCAAGTAAATATAAGCTAGACTGACAGGGCTTGGGAGGTGTGACCACACATACCATGAGAGGAATGCCATCTACTGACTGAAGCAGGAAGACATTGCCCCTGAGGCTGCACCTTATGGAAGAAGCTAGGCTCTGAATCCTACATTCAGAGCTTGGTTATAACAGCACAGACTTCATCTGGTGAAACAATGTTACAGATTCTGTTTCATATGTGATTCTAAAACCACACAAGAAGATACAAAATTGCTGCAAGAACAATGCTGCATTGGAACAATAATTTCATAGTTATAGAAACCTCATTTCAGCAAGAGGCTCTGGAATAGCTTCCTTCTTATCTTCAATGTAGCAAAAGTCATCCTTTCAACTTAAAATATTAGGGGCCATGGTAATTTCAGAGCTTTGCTACATTAGAAAAGAATTAGTGGTCAAGCCAGACTGCTTCCATGTTAAAATATGCAGATAAGGAATATTTTCCTCACAAATGTGTTTAAATGAATATTTAAGAGGGACAATAAAGGCTACAAAGCCATTTGAGGAATATAATCTGAAATTAACATATAGGCATCCATAGCCCTACTTAGAAGAAATTTCTAACTGAAGTCAGTCTTCTATTAATTCTCATATTAGAAAAGTCTAACATTAAAAAAAATACACTAAGAAGCCTTTCTTTAAAATGCATACAAAATTCACTTGTCCTGTGATTCTCAACTCTTGCCTTGTCTTATGAGACGGGCTGGGTGTGTAACATCCACTCCCACCCCCACCCCTTCACTCGGTCAGGTATCTGAAGACAGCACTCAACCGGGACCAGGGCAGGTTACTGTTCCCTGTTACCTGCTGGCTTCGTCAAGGCTGCAGGTGACAGGTGAGCATGCCAGACACTCGCACCAAGCATTTGGTGAACCCTCTCAGCAGCATCAATGCATTCTTCTATCCTAACTTCACTACAAATAAAAATGAGGCTTAGCCAGGCGTGGTAGCTCAAGCCCGTAATCCTAACCACCCAAGAGGCTGAGACCTGAGGATCATTGTTGTTCAAAGCCAGCCCCAGGCATTAAACACCCTGAGACTCTTATCTCCAATTAATCACAAAAAAAAAAAAGGAAATGGGACTGTGGCTCCAGGGGTAGGACAGTAGCCTTGAGCTGAAGAACTCAGAGACAACACCCAGGCCCAGAGTTCAAGCCCCACAACTGACCCCCCCCCCAAAAAAAGAATAGCTTCCATAAATTTGTAATTGCTAAATTCAATGCTGAAGTTACTCCTTCTGCTTTCTGCTCTTTCATATACATCACCTATCTTCTGAAATTCTTCTCTCAAATTCCCAACTCCCTGGACACTCAGAAAGCTCTTTCTGCATCTTTGTAAAGACCCTGCTCACTTCACTTGGGGAAACACAAAATAAAGCCTAGGCCAACTTTCCCATATGGAACAACCAGTGTGCAGTGTCAGTGGAGGTGTCCTCCAAAGAAGAGGAGGAGAAAGAAGAAAAGGAGGAGGAGGAAAGCAGGAGGAGAGAGGGGGAGGAGGGGGGAAGGGGAGGAGGAGGGAAGGAAGAGGAGGAGGGGAGGAGGAAGAAGGGGAGGAAGAGGACAGGAGGAAGAGGAGGAAAAGGAGGAGGAGGAGGGGGAGGGGGAGAGGGAGGGTGGAGAGGAGGAGAAGGAGGGGGAAGAGGAGGAAGCAGCAGCAGCAGCAGCAGCAGCAGCAGCAGCAGCAGCAACAGCTCACACTGAGAAGGAAGACTCACTGAGACTGCCTTAGGAATACATTTCAAAGATCCTAAGCCAGCATTCCTGACCAACCGAGTCATATCCATGGAACATGAACCAATAGCAAAATGTCCCTGGATCCCTTCTCCTTGGGGACCTGGGTCCTAACCATGTGATTCTTAATTCTGGGATTCACATTTCGAAACATGGAAAGTCAGCACAGGCTGTTCCACCAGAACTTCTCAATTCCAGTTGGAGTGGTGAACTTCTAAAGATTCCCCATGGGGAGCAGGGGCCTAGGTTCCCAAGGTGGTGCTATGAAGAGGTGATGGGACCTTCAACAAGTGGAGCCCACAGGGAGGTCTTCAGAGCACTGAAGAGTCCCTGAAGGAGTCTGTGAGGCTCTGGTCCTGTCCTTTCCCTTGTGGCTGTCTGGTCATGGAGTGAGGGATTCTGCTTTAGCACCACAACATGCGGCCGGCACAAAGCAATGGGGCCAACTGACCACGGACTGAGCCACCAGAGTCACAAGTCAGAACACATCTTAACACTTTCCACATTTGCGATTCAGACATCTTGTAATATGAAAAGGCCCAGATAGGTGATCTTCCCACCTCAAACCTCCAGCTCAAGTCTGCGGTCACCGTCCGCTAGCTAAGAAGCACTATGTGCTCTTAACATTTTACCCTTCAAGCGGAAAAAGTTTTCCTTAAAAAGACAATGTACTAAACATGACCAGTAAAAAATTTTGTGTTAGTAATATTTTTTTAGAACAGGATGATTATAGTTACATCAATAAGATGAGTACTTTTCTAGAAGGTGCCAATGCAGTCCCACTTTCAAAGAACTTCCCAGAAATAACGTGTAAGTTAAAAAACTAAGTCTTGGACAGAGTGACAGTGGCTCACACCTGTAATCCTAGTGACTCAGGAGACTGAGATCTGAGGATCACAGTTCAAAGCTAGTCCAAGCAGGAAAGTCCCCATGAGTCTCTTATCTCCAATAAATCACTCAAAAACTGGAAATGGTGCTGTGGCTCAAATGATAAGAGTGCTGGCCTTGAGCATAAAGAGTCTCAGGGACAGCACCCAGGCCCTGAGTTCAAGCCCCACCACCACCAACAACAACAACAATAAAAACCTGTCTTAACTATTCTTTTTCCACATTGTTCTGTGGATAGTTAATGAATACTTGTGAACTGAAATGTATTAAGCTGATTTGCTGACATAAAATATTTTTAAATCCCCTTGCTTAATTTTAAGCCATTTCTTCATTTCTATAATACACTGTAGAAATAAAAGGAGCTTATGACAAATCAAACTAAGGTTTCCTCTTTTCTGCATGCCAACAATATTAAATCTCATAGTAACACAGAAAGCAGGGAGAAGTCCAAAAGAAGGCCCTTCCAGCCAACCACAAGAGCAAGCTCAAGCAAAGCTGCCTTCTCCCATACTGACAAATTGAAAACAGAAATAACATATATATGATACTTAAGAAGAAGAAGAATGGTTCACATTTAAAATTTATGATAGCACAAAGAAAAGCCAGGATTTTATGTTCTGTGTACTGAATAGGAAGCAGCTGTTAGGCAAAGAACAATTAAATGACTTCAATGTGAGAGAATTAATCACTTTTTCTTATACTTGGGACTCCTGCTGTCACATAAAGATAAAGATAGAAAAGGATTTTAATGTCAACATTTTTAAACATAGTACCACAGTAAGGATGAAAATCAGTATCCATCTAGAAAAATGGGGTGGGGTGTTACATGTGCAAGGGTTTTTTTTTGGGGGGGGGGAGAGGAGCTTGATCACTCTGCCTGGGTACTGTTCCAAATTCCTTTTCCTCGAGGCTAGCTCTCTACCACTTGAGCCACAGAACCACTTCTGGCTTTTTCTGTGATTAATTGGCAATAAAAGTTACATGGAGAGCCAGGACTATAGCCTAGGGGCAGAGTGCTTTCCCAGCATGCATGAAGCCCTGGTTCGATTCCTGAGTACCACATACACAGAAAAAGCCAGAAGTGGTGCTGTGGCTCAAGGGCTGGCAAAAAAAAAAAAAAAAAAAAAAAGTCACAAAGACTCCTACCCAGGCTGGCTTCCAACTGTGATTCTCAGGTCTCAGCCTCCTGAGTAGCTAGGATTCAGTAGCCACTGGTACCCAACTCCAAGATGTTTTGAATGCAGTCACACTAAGTAATTTTAAGAAACATCTATTCATCTAGTTAGCAAACATCAAGATTATAGCCATTATGAATTTTTAACTGTTCAAAAACATTTAATATCACCAAGTACACTGGCTCTCTCTTCTCACTGGCTCTCTAGTTCCCAGAAAACTATTAAATTCTAGCAAAACAATGCATTTACCAAAAGATGGTATCATGCTATGACCTGGATGGGAAAGCAGAATAAAAGGATACAGACAAAATAAATAAGTAAATAAATAAATAAAAGTAAATATGTAGGTCATTACATTAAACAACAGTGCAGCCAACTGGCCACACTGCCTCAAAAGGCAAGAAGCCAACCAAGACTACAGTGAGTCAAATATAGGATGGCAGAGTTAAACTGCTACTTATTGATGAATGGCAGTGTGTGTATTACTAACCAAATTTTTTTCTACCCCTTTCCTGGTAGGAAGAGGATTCTACTTTCACTTTCTGTGTCTATTACAATCAAGCTAAAAACTTCCTTGAAGTCTCCTTGAAAAGTAGTTGAGGTCATAAACAACTGGAAGAACAAACAGAGAACTATGTGTTCTTAACAATTTATACTTCATGCCAAAATGGAGCAATGTTTAAGAAGTTTTCCTTCAAAAATCAACATCTTGGGCTGGGAGTCTGGCCTAGTGGTAGAGTGCTTGCCTAGCATGCACAAAGACCCAGGTTCGATTCCTCAGTACCACATACATAGAAGAAATGCCAGAAGTCTGGAAGTGGTACTGTGGCTCAAGTGGTAGAGCACTATCCTAGAGGAAAGCCCCAGGACAGTGCTCAGGCCCTGAGTTCAGTTCCCAGAACTGGCAAAAAAAAAAAAAAATCAATATCTTGGGGCTGGGCGTTTGACCTAGTGGTAGAGTGCTAGCCTAGCGGTAGAGTGCTAGCCTAACATGCACGAATACCCAGGCTCCATTCCTCGGTACCACATACATAGAAAAAAGCCGAAGTGTTGCTGAGGCTCAAGTGGTAGAGCTCTAGCCTTGAGAAAGTCCAAGGACAGTGCTCAGGCCCTGAGCTCAAGCCCAGGATTGGCAAAAAAAAAAAAAAAAAGGAATGGGAAGGAAGTGTCCAAGCTGAAATGTAAACACAGATTGGGATGGGCAGAGCTGGGCTGAAAGGGAACAGACAAATGAAAAGGCTTTAAAGAAGACTGAAGTTACTGCGCTATGTCATTAGCCACTGGGAAATGTGTGACCTATTTAATAAACAAACAGAGAACTCTGTATTATTTAGCAATTGAGAAGGTGAAGCTACTTTCAAAAGAACTTTCCAAAACTAAAATCACCCAGTCTTTTATGTAGAAAACATTCTTCCTCTTCAGTGAGCCAGAAGATTTTTAAGCACACAAAGCATCCACAAAATGCAAAGGACAGTGACGATTCTCTGCCAACTCTGTCAAGCACATTCCAGTCTCATTTGTAGTAAAACATCTATAGCACAAGAAAATGTTTTTTTCTAGTATCATCATTTCACTTAGAAGTTAGAAACCTAAAGCAACCATTAGCAAATATACATGGATATGTACTCAGGCGTCAATTTCCAAAATCTGAACACATTCTTGCCTTGTAATTATCTATGAATCCCACCCTGCAAAGCTGACAAAACAGAAGGCAACTGAATCACCGCTGATCATTATTCAAAGACAAACTTCTACCAAGTCCGAATGGCATCACCTCACCGAGGAGCCCAATATGCTCTCTGCACTGAGGGCATATGAGCACACGCATGCACAAGCATTCATGCATTCACACACACTGCTGGCTCGTCAATGGCTCTGATGGCCTCTTTTCATGTGTTCTCATATATATGGCCACCCTTGGTTCAGAAATACCTCAGTCTGTCAAAGTGAATTCCTCAAAGAAGGAGTTCACTCTGCCAACATTTATTTGCTATTGTCATTCACTTATACTGAGTATCAAGACCTCAGCACAGAACATTGGTATCTTGAAGAAATAGGCTGGCAACAATGTAAAAAGTAAAACACGTAGTGATCAAGTCCCCACAGTGCACTGTCTTCTGCTGGGAAAGCACTACAGCCCCAAGGTTGCAGAGAACGTACAAAGTGGTCAGCCAGCCCCAGGGAAGTGGAATGGGCTGATGTTGGAGGCCTTGAAATATTTTAAAGCCTGAAAGTGTACAAAGGCAGCAAGGTCAACAGACATTTTTTGGCATGGGATTAAATTATCAGGACTGGATTTGGTCATTTCTATTATTATTACTATTATGATGATGGTGATGATGATGATCATCATCTCTCATATATAAAATTGGATTGTACTCAGGGAGAAAGTGAGACACAAAGAAATTAGAGGCCAAGTAGGTAAGATTAGAAGAATAAGATCTTAACTGAGATAATAGTGAAGAAATACAAAAAGGAAAGAACTGGATCAAGGGAAAACTTGAAACACAACACAGAGGAGAGAGAGGAGAGTTGGAGATCCCACCGAGGTTTCTATACTGGCTGACCATAGGAGACTCCATGCCAACAAGGGAAAAAGTAGAAAAGCATAGCAGAGATATGTTTTATTGAGGAAAAGATAGACCATAAGAATCAGATGCAATGAATCTAATATGAAGGCATCACATAAGTGAAAAATCATAAAATGTGGGATTAGAGGCACACAACAAAATGTCACAACTGGAGGTGACACTGTGGGTTCTCCATATAGAGGCAGACAGGTACAGCCATGGCAGAACACTGCCTGTCATTCAACAGACATCAAGAGAGGAGCCAGTAAGTGATCATTGAAAAAGAAAAGAATCAGGAGCAGGCTGCGCACAAAAGCCAGTTTAAAGTTTTCTAAAGGATAAACAATACCACAGTTTAAGATGTATGTATCTAAGTGGCAAAAAAAAAAAAAAAAAAGGTAGCCAGGTACTGGTGGCTCACACCCGTAAGCCTAGCTACTCAGGAGATCTGAGAATTGCGGTTCAGAGCCAACCAGGGTACAAAGGCTCATGAGACTCTTATCTCCAGCTAACCACCAGAAAAGCAGAAGTGGTGCTGTGGCTCAAAGTGGTAGAGCACCAGTCTTGAGCTGAAGAGCTCAGGGACAGCACCCAGGCCCAGAGTTCACAACTAACCCCCTCAAAAAGAAAAAACTAGTCAATAAACAACATCATTACAATTTAACACCATGACTTGTTTTAGTTTGCAAGCCTCAGTGTACTACAAACAGCACTTTGCTTGAATAGTCACCTGAGTTTAGTTATGGATTCAGTCAGAAGGAAGGAAGGGAGGAAAGGAGGGAGGGAGGGAGGGAGGGAGAGAAAGGCCAGGCACTGGTGGCTCATGTCTGTAATCCTAGCTAGTGAGGAGGACATTTGAGAATCACAATTCAAAAGCCAGCCTTGGCAGGAAAGTCCATGACACTCTTATCACCAATTAACCACCAAAAAGCCAGAAGTGGAGATGTGGCTCAAGTGTCAGAACACAAGTTTTAAGCAAAAAAGCTGAGACCCTGAATTCAAGTCCCAGGATCAGCACAAAAAAAGGGAGGGAGGGAGGGAGGAAGGGAGGGAGGGAGGGATCTTGAAAATATGGCCATTTTGTAATTTGAATGACAGCATTACTGTGCAAGTAAGCATCTTGCCTGTTTTCCTTAAAATTGTGCAGAAGTAAAATCTCGATAACTAAGTCTTCCAGCAGGGTTATAAAAGTTGAGCTCTTATCCAGTAGCCACACCAAATGCACAGAAGCCTACGCTAGGTGGCTGAAGGCCAGCCATACTGGTGTGTCTGCTCTCTTTGGGTATTAAGTATTTAAAAGTGTATTTTTCTGTAATGGGACCCACACACATCTGACCAGTTGCTTGGACTATTTAGTAATGCAGTCAGTTATCATATATCAACTTTTCAATTAGATAATACATCACCTTAATTCAAAATATTGCTTTCTTTTCTATTTCATAGCCTACTACCATCATGAAACCCAACTGAGCTCATCAACAAAAGGCTCTAAAATGTATTCTTATGTAACGTATGCCCTCAAGTGGTAAACACACTCCTGACCTTTCAAACAACAAAGGTCCTATCCAGCCCACAAATCAGGCTGTGCATGGCACTGGAGCCAAACAGGAATGAAAGGGCTATCAGAACTGAAAGCTAGAGACTGAGAGCTGAAGATCCGGATCATGATCAATGTTGTTCTTGCTTTTTCCTGAGGTCTGCTGCATACCAGAGAATAAAAATGGCATAAGAAATGGTTATGTAGGGCCAGGAGTTTGACCCTAGTGGTAGAGTGCTTGCCTAGCATGCACAAAGACCCAGGTTCGATTCCTCAGTACTACATACATAGAAAAAAGCTAAAAGTGGTGCTGAGGCTCAAGTGGTAGAGCTCTAGCTTTGAGAAAGCCCAGGGACAGTGCTCAGGCCCTGAGCTCAAGCTCAGGACTGGCAAAAAAAAAAAAAAGGGTTATATAGTGTTTTCCTCCATGTATTTATATGTTTTACTAAAATTGTAAAGCTGTTACAAAATATCAAATTATCATAAAAAATCAAGTATTAAATTGATTATTTCATAAAACTCTAGATCTTAAAGGTATAAGATAGGCAAATGAAAATATATAAAATGGAATGGTAGATTGTTGTTTTCATTGGTCTTATTTCTAACATGCCTGAAAATAGTAAGACATTTATTTGCAGATTACAAATTACTGATATTCTTGTTTTAACACATTCTCCACTATTTCTCCAATACAAGAGGAAATCTTGAGTAAGAATCTACTGAGAATGAAATAGAATGCAAGACTCATCACAGTACAAAGTCACCTCCTAAAAACCTCTTTCAAATCTATGCAATGTACACTGCAAAGCCAGTTGTGGCTCACATAGTAAACAGAACATTCTGGAAAAGCACTCCCTGAGGCCACCTGTGTCCCCCGCAAAGAGTGAGAATAACACCCTACAAGCAGAATCATTATGTTGTTTGAAAAAGAGAGGGAGGACCATCTTCCCAAACAGATGTAGACTTACTAATGAAAAAAATTTCTGACAGTTGCACAACACCGTAAAATTAAACAGTGCCTGGCAGAGCTCTGGAAATGCTAACAATGGCATATGTTCTGTGGTCAGGAAGGTCACCTTTATTCTGGTTGCTTCCAGCTGAATGTCTGTTTTTGAAGTATTTTATGCAACTAGCCCATTTTCTATTGTATTGCTAGATCTTATTACACTTTTAATCACTCTGTCAAATACATTCTCAGAAAAGTGTTAAATCCAAAAACAATAGTTTGTTTTTTTATTTGGAGGGGGCATGGAGCTTGAACTCTGGGACTGGCTATCCCTGAGCTCTTCAGCTCAAGGCTATCACCCTACCCCTTGAGCCACAGCGCCACTTCCGGTTTTCTTGTGGTTAACTGGAGAGAAGAGTCTCACAGTCTTTAGTGCCAGGCTGGCTTTGAACTGAGATTCTCAGATCTCAGCCTCCTGAGTAGCTGGATTACAGGCATGAGCCACCACACCTGCAGTTATTTTTTCTAGAATCATGCAAAATAAACCCTGAAGATATTCCTCTGTACATAAGCTCAAAATTAGTTCACTAGGTTAGCCTATTAATCATTATTAACAATAATCATGAGACAGAAAATACTAGGTATTCCATGCCATTTCAGGAAATTAGGAGCACTAATTTTATTCATTCTCTTAAGATGAATCTGTGAAAACAACTATTTATAAATACATAACATCCAAAAAAACTCCTCTTACTAGGTGAAAATGTCACTTCATGTTGCAAAATTTCTTATCATAAAGACAAATTCTCAGCATCTCAAGAGACATTACCAGTGGGCAGGACAGTGAGCAACCATCTGAAACTCTGGTTTACAGTCAGTCACAGGCTGTGCTCACAGCCATGTGACAGCACAGGAAGACATAAAACATTGACATCTTATACTCAAATACCAATTACATAGGAAGGTAGCAGGAGTGGTCAAAAAATTAATAATACCTGTCAATTAATCTTATCATTATCAATAGAGACACTATTATTGTTCCCATTTACAGATGGGCAAGTGGAGGCAGAGAAAATATCATTGCCTGGACTGAAGAAAATAACAGAATCATCAGAGGACTCAGCCAAACAATTATATTTTTCCACAAACTGCAATCTACTAACCTCATGGTTTATGCCTATGATCAGCAAGATGTACACATTCTCTACTGGTAGCAATGCTCAAGATCCAATCAGTTGACCTTCCACTATGAATCCATTCCAAAATCCACCAGAAATGTGAGAAGGCAGAATGGAAGGAATAAGCATGTTAGAAGGAAGGGAACAAAGAGCCCCTCTTCTCTGAAAAATCTAGAAATGAGTTTCAGAGGCAAGTCTGGCCTTTATCTTTATGAGCATATCAACAATAGCATCTTCTGTGCTCTCACTAACTTCTCTAGCCACTTTCTTTGCTGTACAAGCAGCCACTGTCTCTGATACAGTCCTCATACCTGATACTTCTATTTCACTCAGCCATAAGCCTCCAAGAACATACAACCTGAGATTTAAACATTAAAAAAAAACAATAAAGTTATTTCCATTTCCTTACAAATGGGGCAATGTCATTCTTTCTGATGGAAACACAGAATTCCATTATGTATATACCACATTTTCTTGGTCCATTTGTCACTGAGGGCCATCTGGGTTGGTTCCATATCTTAGCTATTTGACACAATGTTGCAATAAACATGGTTGTATTGGTGGCTTCAGTGTAGCCTGGTTTGTGGTCATTTGGATAAACGCCCAGGAGTAGGATTGCTGGATCCTAGGGAAGCTCTATGTTTAGTCTTTTGAGGAACCTCCATATTGCTTTCCAGAGTGGTTGAATAAGTTTACATTCCCACCAAGAGTGTAGTAGCATTCCCTTAGGCCATATCCCCGCCAGCATCTGTTATTGCTGGTTTGCTTGATAATAATGGTCATTCTAACTGGGATGAGGTGGAATCTCAATTATATTAAGCAAAGTAAACCAGACTCAAAAAAACATAGGTTGTATGGTTTTCCTCATTTGTACTCATTAGAATGTACCTATAAATCCAGAAGTAAACCCAATAGATAGTAAAAGACAAAAAAATTAACTTGGACATGATAAATTAAACAGGACTCTATAAACATTAACCCAGTGAGACCAACGGAGGATATTCTTGAGAGGATCACAAGGACTCAATCGCTATGTGCATATAATCATATCAAATGGTCCTTATTGAAACCCCTCTGTAAATTACCTTTACAATAAATTTTTAAAAAAAACTACTATTCAAAGTTGGAAGTAATTGGCTATGGCCTCTCCATTGGCTCGCTTATCCACCAAATCACTCCTCCTCTCTAGAAATTCTGGAAGCACAACTGCCTATATGAAGTCTATTCACACCTACTGTAAAGGTTGCAAACATCAAGTTTTCATTAAATTCTCACCCGAACTGATGAATATAACTAAGCCTGTGTTCCACGGTAAGCTTCCTTCTCAGCACTTTGCTAGGTTTGTCACAGTATTTTTCTCAGTGGGAGGTTAGTGGATGAGCAGTGCCTACAAGCACTTCTGTATCACTGGACATAATAGGCTCCCACAACCAACTTCTCTTTTCAAATGTAGACTAATTTCTGCTTCCTTTGTAACAGCCTCCTTAATACTGACATTCACAAAAATAATTTCCTTTGTATACCTGCCTCATGCTAGCTGATTTTGAATGGTCAACGAACAAATTCATGAATGCCCATAATACACACACACACACACACACACACACACACACACACACACACACACACAGGAAACCTCTAGGAGCCATTGTTTATATGTATGCTTTATATGGGGGTGGAGAATGAACCACTAATACTAGTGCTAAGAAGTAGGGAAAAAGACAATACTTCAGCATAGAACCCAGAAAATGGCTACTTTAGTAAGACCTCTGCAGTAGTGGGGGAAGGCTTTCTGGCCAACTGAATTCGACAACTAACAAAATAATATATACCCTATGAAAAAATAGGTTCATCCAGGGGATGCTAAGGTGACTCATACTAAATCAATAAGTGTAAAACAGAAACAAGGACAAGAGCTACAAGATCAGCTAGGAGTGGTGGCTCACACCTGCAATCCTAGCTACTCAGAACACTGAGATCTAAGGATCAAGGTTCAAAGCCAGCCTGGGCACAAAAGGACCTGAGACTCATCACCAATTAACATCTAGAAAATGGGAAGTGGGGCTTGGCTCAAGGGTAGGGCGGTAGCCTTGAGCTGAAGAGCTCAGGGACAGCACTGAGGCCGAGAACATGACCCTCCCCTCCTCAAAAAAAAAAAAATCTGTCCACGAAATTATCCCTTTATCACAGTGACAGAATTTTCCCTCTACACAACTTGGAGAGAACTTCACTGTAACATGTAATTAAAATTGCTGAGCAATAAACAAGAGAAGACAGAAAATCACATTTCACATTTAGTAATAGAAAATACTTTAAGATACTTTTCATGAATATTAACCACATTTGAACTTGAAATCAGCCTTGAACATTCAATAATAATAATAACAGTAACAATAATAATGCCACAGACTAGCAGAAGTCTCAACAGTGGAAATAAGTTATCATAAGACGTATTTTTTCTTTTGGTGGTGTTTGTAAAGTGTTGAACATAAAAAAAATCTATTGAAACTGATGCACAAATTTAGTAACATTGCAAGATACAAAAATCTTATGCATAAAGAAATATGCATATGAAAAACTTCTCCAAAACATTCTAAGTACCTCCTATATTTTGAAATCAACCTAAATTAGAAACAAACCAGAATATATGCAAAAATGATATAATAAGAGATTCTTAAAACATTCAAAAACAGTGAAAATATTTGGGAAAAATTAGAATAAATTTCTCATAATCAAGTTAGCCACATTATGACTCTTACAAAGAAGGCAGACTTGAAAGCTGACCTGAAAGTATTTGTGGGACAAATACCTCATCAGAAGTGTGGTTATGAATTGGCTCAGTGTGGCTATGTGTGGTTATGTTGCTCAGTGGTAGAGGACTTGCCTAGCATATGGAGGACCCTGGGTTCCATCCCCAGTCCTTCACACATAGATAGTCAAGTAAGTGGCAAAATTACCTTCAAGTGTCAACATTTTATACTGAAACATGATAGGCAATATGAAAGAGCCAGACAGGGAAGAGAGCACATGCGAGCTGCCAGGCCATTGCCAGGGAGACTAGCATGCCCTTCTGCTCTGGGCAACAGCAACTTCCAGAACCATTTCCAAAAAGAACTTTAGGTAACTATTACCAACAAATCACAGATGAATTACTAAAGAAGAATTTTAATATCAAGTATTTTATATCCTAAGATTAATTTCCAATCTGAAACAAATACTTATAGTTTCATATTACTTAGAATTAATTAATCAGAATGACTGCAATAAATTTTTCATTTCAAGGACAAGCAAGGTGCTGAAACAACTGCCATAAAGCTTGATAAGTGCAATGGACTTAATCCTTTAGTAAGAGATAATGGGATATATGCTATTTTCTTTTCAGAAAGGAAAGCTCCTAAATCTCCCAAGAGTATACTTTAAGGGATGACAATGAAGATATTCAGGCCAAACGAATGTGAACAAAACAGAAAAAGTAAAGCCTTTATCAGGAAATGCATACCTTTGTTCACTTAGGTAGAATACAAAGCACGGTTGAGGGGAGGGGGTTGTCTTGGTTTCCCATGAAGGTTCTGGACTGTTTTGAAAACAAGGGACTAAGGGGTAAAGGACTGGCTTATGTCATGACATAGGTAAGAGAAGAAACTGAACACTTACTTTTGCAAAGGCTTCAAAAATGTCAAAGGAAGGCGGCAGCTGGGAAGCATCTTGAATTTCTTCTCTCATGAAATGCTGAAAGGTCAGTACAAGTTGTCTGATTCCCTCCTTCTTATCTTCAGTCAGTTTGCTCATATCTTTTATGAAAGAAAACAAATGATACTCAGTAGAAACTATGTGGAAAATGAACTATACAATTTTGTGGGTGGAGATGGGAGGTAAAAAGTGAAAGAGAACAAAGGAAAGGGTAACTGTGTCCAAAAAGAAATGTACTCATTATCTGGCTTATGAAACAGTAACCCCTCTGTATAATACCTTTATAATACATAACCATTTAAAAAGGAAAGAAAACAAATGACACAACTGCCCAGTAAATGTAATGATTGATTTTTAGGTGTTCAGTGCTGGCTGTTAAACTAGGTATCTCCTACCTTTCATTCCATTCTGACATATTTTTTTTACATGATACATACTTTATGAGCTAAATGCTTGCCAGACTTTATCTAGAACGAAAGATCAAACAACTACCAAAAAAATAAGTGGCCAGGTGCAGTGGCTCGTGCCTGTAATCCTAGCTACTCAAGAGACTGAGATCTGAGGATCTCAGGATCTGAGGATCTTTTGTGCCAGCCTGGGCACAAAAGGACCTGAGACTCTTATCTCCAGTTAACCTCTAAAAAACGGGAAGTGGCTTGGCTCAAGGGTAGGATGGTAGCCTTGAGCTGAAGAGCTCAGGGACAGTGCCCAGGCCAAGTTCAAGCCCCACGACCCACACAACAAAAAAAGTGTACATTAAAGTAAAGAAACATTAAAACTCAAGATCAGTAATGTGGTAGGTGACCACAGCTTCCACATCATCATGTACACATGCACACGCCACCGTAAACCTAATTAAGGCAGGCAGTGCCAAGACATAAGTTACAACTAGGTCGTGACTAGCTGATAAGTAGTATCATGTGAGACTCAAGAAGACAGAAAATGGAAGAAAAAAAGTTCAAATAAAGTTCAAGTGAGACTTGTCATTCAAAATTTACAAGTTCTTCCTACACTGAATAAATGCAGTACTGCTTTAACTCAAACCAAAAAGGATGATTCCTTGTTTCCTGTTCTGTCTGGGTTAAGAGAGACTCCACTAAAAATCTGTAAGACAACTACATAAATTCAGTAATACTGCAGGATACAATCAGCATTATTGTAACTTTTTTTGCCAGGCCTGGGGCTTGAACTCAGGGCCCAGGTACTTGTCCTGGACACTTTTGCTCAAGGCTAGTTCTCTGCCACTTGATCCACAGCACCACTTCTGGCTTTTTCTGTGTATGTGGTACCAAGGAATGGAACCCAGGGCTTCATGCATACTAGGCAAGCACTTTTACCACTAGGCCACACTCCTGGCCCCCCATTATTATTTTTATACTTATAATAAACTTGCTACAAAGAAATCAAGACATCAACATCATTCATAAAAGCTACTCCCAAAATAAAATACCTATGGAAATCTAGCCAAGAAAATAAGAGACCCCTTCAATGACAATTTAAAAACCCTGAAAAAAGATTTTTTTTTTCTGGCCTTGGGCTCCAATTCTGAGCTCAAGCTCTGAGCTTGGGCACTGTCCCTGAGCTCTTTTTTGCTCTACCACTTGAGCCACAGTGCCACTTCTGGCTTTTTCTGTGAGTAACTGAAGATAAGAATCTCACGTACTTTCCTCCCTAGGCTAGCATTGAACTGAGATTCTCAGTTCTCAGCTTCCTGAGTAGCTAAGATTACAGGCATGAACCACCAGCACTTGGCAAAAGAGGAATTTTTTTTAATGAATAACAAAAAAAATCCCTCACCCATGGATTACAAGTAATATTGTTAAAATTGGGAACTACTCAAAGTAATCTACAGATTACATGATTTACAATAAAGATGGTACTCCACATTGACATAAGAAACATATGGAGCCACAAAAGACCCTGAGAAGCCAAAGCTATCCTGAGCCAAAAGAACAAAGTCACAATATATGACTTCAAAACATACAGCAAAGCTATAGTAGAAATAAATAACTTAATGGTACTGCCCTAGAAACACACAGACCAATGTAATGGAACCAAGAAGTCAGACTAGACACTGGGGAAAAGACACTCTCATCAATAAACAACATTGGGAAAACTGGATAGCTATACAGAGAATAATGAAAATATATCTTTATTCCTCATCATATATAAAATTCAACCCTAAATAGAGGTAATATTTAGTCGAGAAGGAAAAAAGGAAAGATTCAGGATGTTGTTCTGGGCAAAGCCTTTCATTTTAAGTATGACCCCAAAATCAGATGAGAAAAGTAAAAATGGGCAAATGGGCAACAAAATAAAAAGCTTCTACACAAAGGAAATAATCAATATAATAAAGAGACAGCCTACAGAATGGAAAGATATCTGTCAGCTATATCTCACAGAGGATTAATACCCAGAATATATAAGAAACTTCAAACAACTCAATAGCAAAACAATAACAGCCCAATTGTAAAATGATCATGTGGTCAGAGTAGATATTTTTCAAAATAAAATACACACTGGTCAACAAGTAGATGAACAACAAGTAGATGAACAAGAAGATGTTCAACATCACTAATCATAAGACAAATATAAATTAAAAACAATGAATTATCATTTTACACAGTTCAGAATGACTATCAATTAAAAGAAAAAACACAATGAACACTGACAAATAATCCAATCTATATGTTACAAAATTAAGAAGATGAGAAAGGGAATGAGTAGAAGATCAATGGTGAGAATGTTGAAAGGGGTAACACTGATCAAGATAAACTGCATTCACAAACTGCTTTGTTAAATGGCAACTTTGTGTAAGTGCTTAAAAATAATAAAAAGAAAAAAAAGTTGGAGAAAGAGGAAGTCTCTTACACTGCTGGAAGAAAAGTAAATTAATACAATCTTTCAGGAAAACAGTACTATATCAGAGATAACTAGCTAGCCCATGTGTATTACACTGCTACTTTCAATATTCAAGATATACAATCAATTGTGTATCTATCTGCAGATGAATAGATTAAGGAAAAGTGGTACATCATTGAGCAATAATGGCTCATGTCTATAATTCTAATTACTCGGGAGGCTGAGATCTGAGGATTATGATCAAAGCCAGCCTGAAAAGACAAATTCATGAGATACTTATCTCCAATCAACCAGCAAAACACTAGGGCTAGAAAATGCTCAAATGGCAAATCACAAGCAGTAAGCAATAATTCCAAGCCAGAATGTTGACATTGAAGCTCAATCCTTAGTACTAACACAAAGCGAAAGAAAAAGAGAAAAGGGGGCTAGGAGTTTGGCCTAGTGGTAGAGTGCTTGCCTATCATGCATGAAAACCAGTGTTTGATTCCTCAGTACCACATGCATAGAAAAAAACAGAAGTTGTGCTGTGGCTCAAGTGGTAGAGTTCTAGCCTTAAGAAAGCCCAAGGATATTGTGCTGGCCCTGAGTTCAAGCCCCAGGACTGACAAAAAAAAAAAAAAAAAGAACGAGGAGGAGGAGGAGGGAGAGAGAAATGTTATATATACCAAAAAATTCAGCCATAAAAATAATGAAATTCTATCATTTTCTTTGATGTCAATATAACCAGAATACATTATTTCAAATAAAATAAACGAGACAGAAAGGAACATCAAACTCATTTGTTCTCACTAATTAATGGAAGCTAAAACAGAGAAGCTCACAAAAGAGTCATTAGAGAGGAGTAAGTAAAAAAAGAGCAATGAAAAGTTAAATAATGGGTACCAAATACAGTTAGATAGGAGGAAACAGTACTAGTGATTTATAATATGAATGAATAAAACTAATCTATAAGTTGTGACTTTTTTCAGAGTAATTATAATTTATGGTTATTGATTTAAAAAAATAGTCGAGATCCAAAGACAAAAAACAGCACTTTCAGTAGAGCACTAGCCTTAAATGAAAGAGTTCAGGGACAGTGTCTAGGCCCAGAGTTCAAGCCCCACGACCAACCAAAAACATAATAAAATAGCACTTTCTTGAATATGCATGGTAGCACCATCTCTAATCCTGGCACTTGGGAGACGACTGAGTCAGGAGAATCCTGAGTTCAAGTGGAACCTGGATTATACAATGAGAGCTTACCTCAAATAAAACAAAGCAACAAAAGGTAAGATTCTGAGATAGAAATGGTAATACATTGAATGTATCATTATCAGTTATATATATACATTGAATTATTATACTGTATCCTATAAATCTGTACACATATGTGCCAATTAAACTGTTACAAAAAGATGACTTCCAAGCCAAAATAATCCCCTCAAACATCAGTTAAATGATAACCAGTGTGAAGACTGAGAGTACACCATATAATTAATAACATTTATGAGCATTTCACATAAGGAAGAGTGTATAAAAGCTCTGCTGAACAGGGCCAATGTTAGTAGTGAAACTCACTTTCAGAGATGTTAATTATCTAGCAGTGATACAACAAGAAAAAAACAAGTAATTAGCTCTCCATTAAAACTTGAGAAGACACATCAAGTTGAACTATAGCATAATGCTATAGAGCTCATGTCAGGTCTGCATATTGTCCTTAAATTACTTGTTCAACAAAATAATTAAACAATGACTCATTAAATAATAATTTATTGCCATTGGCATTAAGGATCTCATAGCCATAAATCTTCAGATCTTTGTCTTATTTGGCTCAGTCCAGAAATATTAAACTATGTAGTGAATAAGTTCTAATGAGTGCAGAAATATTAAACCATGTAGTGGGTATACACCATGAGTTCTAGCTAGTTGAGGGTTGGAATCATCTACAACCCACAGGAACAGAATCTGTGCCAATAAGAAAGCAAAATAAGCCTGAAAAATGCTTGACTCATGCCTGGGGAGCCCTTATCCCTTTTAAGCTACAACACAGGCATGGTAGTTTGGGAAAAGAACAAGTCTTAGTACTGTTGTAGAACCTATGTCCCAAGTTCCTTAGCTTTCCTTAGTATCTAATGGAGTGGAGACTCCTTAAGCTCACTGGAATGCCCTGTTCCCTACTTCATATTCTCTAAACATCGGAAAGAAAGAGAAGGATGAGAAGCTGGGCGCTGATGGCTCACACCTATAATCCTAGCTACTCAGGAGGCTAAGATCTAAGGATTATGGTTCAAAACCAGTCTAGGCACAAAAATTTGTGTGACTCTTACCTCCAGTAAATGACCAGAAAACCGGAAGTGGCACTGTGGTTCAAAGTGGTAGAGTGCTAGCCTTGAGCCAAAGAAAGGGTTTATGCATGGCCACTCAAGAGTGAATGGCCTCTCCTAGAACTTCCACTCATTCATAGAAAAATGCACTGTAAAGTGCTTATAATACAGAGGTAAAGAAAGCTCAGCATAAAACTAATCCTCAAAGCATTAACAGTGCTTCACAGTACTGAACCCATCCTGCTGACCAGAAAGAACTGCATCCCTCTGAACTATCTCAGTTACACTATGCTGCATAAAAGGGACATCTTTATGGTGGTTTAAAACCACTTGCTTGAGAAATTAATGATTGCTTGTGAATCCTGAATCAATTTTTCCTGTGCTTCAGAAGGGTTTCTTTACCTAATGGTCAACTGGGTTTTTAAATGAAAATGAAATAAACCAGTCACAGGAAGACCAGTAATTCACAATTCTATTTATATGACTCATTTATATGATTCGGGGGCTCTAGTATGCAACATAGTGTATTTAGATCACCCTATTGCATAATATTCTTTAAAGTAGGTTAAATGGGTAGAGTGCATATCAGAAGTACTTATCCAAGAGAAACAAGAAGCACAATGAATGTCGGTTATGATTCTGTTTGCAATGATGGCATCACCCTATCCACAGTATATAAAGGCATCAAAAGGTGTACTTATTGTGTGTACAATTCTCTATGCCAATTGTGCTTTAATCAAGTTTAAAAAATGGGATATTTCTAATAAAACTTTCAAATTGTTAAAAAAAAAAACCGCTTGTTTGCACATTCCAAACCCAAAAATCAACAAAATACTAAACTTTTCCTAGGTTTGCCTCACATGTTGAACACAAAAACAAAGTTAAAGCAGTTTCTCAGAGGTAGTGTGTTATTGAGGTACTAGATTCAACAGCCAGTGGAAAGAAAGGGGGAGGGGGAAAGCAGGGAGGGAGGGAAGTCGGGAAGAAGTTCATTGAGGATGGATGGTCACTTACTTGACTCCAGATCATAAAAAGAATAAAGTTTTTCTGATTCTGAGGGTGTTCCTTCCATCTGTGAAGGGAAGAATGAAAACCATGTGTAACATTCCCACATCATTTGTATCCTCAAAGACTAAAGAAGACGACTATGAAAGTTGTTCTCTATATCACTTTATTAGGCAGTGAGGGAGCAATACTAGAGTTTGAACTGGGGACTTCACAATTATTAGGAAGGCACTCTGTCACTGGAGCCATGCTTCTGCCCTTTTGCTCTTATTACTTTCAAGATACAGTTTCCATTTTTGCTCAGGCTGGCCTTGGCCATAATCACAGGCATCCATCACTAAACCCAGCCTCTCCTGTTCAGATCGGGGCTTACATGGTTTTCTGCCCAAGCTAGCTCGTAAGTATGATCTTCCTGGTCTTAGCCTCCTTCCAATTGCAAGTCCCTAAATAACTAGAATCTAAGATTATAGGTGTGAGCTGTAAGTTCTAGGCACTTTATTACATTCTGATTACAGTTAAATTACTGACTATATAATTTGAAAATCAAATTTGTAGACAGTTTTATCTCCAAGTACAAAATTGTTTTATAACAGACATTTATAAATTTTAACATTAAAGGCCTCTTTAAAATCTCAGACTTCCAAAAAAAAGTTGATGAAAACAAAAAGTTGATAAAGAAAAGAACAGAATTTGAGGTTACAATATTTTTTGTGGTGATAGTGGTGGTACCAGGTCTTGAACTCAGGACCTCATGCTTGCTAGCCCAGTGTTCCACCCATGAATCTCAACTTGCTCTGATTTGTTTGGTGGTTGTTGTTGCTGCTGTGTGGGGATTTTAGGATAGAGTCTTATTTCCTGTCCAGGTGCATATATGAGCTATGGTCCAACCACTTTAGGCTTCCCATCAGAGCTGGGACTCAGGTACGCCCTACTGGGCCCAGCCGCACTCCTGAGAGGGCACCTTGTACGTTCTATCCAGGCTGGCCTTCCCAAGAAGGAAGGCCAACTAAACTAAGAAAGACACACATGGCAAATCCCAGCCAAACAACAATCCCAGAGGCTGCTCCAGAGCAGAAGTGCACAAAACCCAGTGCCTTGCTTCTGTATGAAAAAGGGCTTAAAAATCACTTCAATGAATCACAGATACATTTTTTTCTTTGGCCAGTCCTGGGGCTTGAACTCAAGCCTGAGCACTGTCCTTGAGCTTTTTCCTCAAGGCTAATACTCTATCACTTGAGCCACAGCACCACTTCTGGCTTTTCTATGTATGTGGTACTGAGGAATTGAACCCAGGTCTCCATGCATGCTGGGCAAGCACTCTACCACTAGGCCAAACTCCCAGCCCCACAGGTACATTTTTTAAATGCTTCAGCTTAAGTAGCAATTAATATCATTCTTAAAGAGGCAGAAAAAAAAGCACTAAATGTCCTGTACATTCTTTCACAGTAAGAAAGGTTTAAAAAAAAAAAACAAAACAATGCTAGCAGCTACAAGCATTCATCGTCCAACTCTCCAGTAGAAAGAGGGGCTTTACTCTTCTTCATTCTACCAATACCATGACTTCTAGAAAAACATTTTTATCCTGACTCATGGAGCAATCCACACTCAACTTTAACATAGGTTCAATTTCAACCTTACAACTGAATAATAAATGCAAGCACAAATGTTTTGGCTAAGATAAAATGCAAGCCTCTGCCACAAGTCAGATACTCACAAGTTTGAAGACAACTCTGCCAAGAAGTCTCACAGAGTCCGGAGGATATCTGGGTTTGCAGCTTTTCAGGCATTTGCATTCCCCCTTGTGGTGTGGCCAAGCTTTTTTCTGCAAGATAAGGATATGGAAGGACATCAGAGAAATGAATTTTAATCTACATGTGCACTGGTTTCAAATGCTGAGAAACATCAACATGAATTGAATGTCAACAGCCTAACTATAACTGCAACCCATAAAATGTTCTAATACTAAAGAGGGGAAAAATACCATAGATGATTGAGTTTTCACATAAAATCATATCCATATGGATTCAAAATAGTGTCTAATGGTTGGAAGTTGCATTTGAAAGACCTGATGCCCCCATGCACTGTGATTTCATAAATTTTAAATCTGCTTCCCTGCAGGAGGGTCTCTCTTGCTTTCATTTATTGCACAAACATGCAGCCAGCCAAGGATTTTCAAAGAGCTCCAGTTACTGAGAATCTATGACTCAGACCTGAATACAAGTCAGCATTTTGCTCAGACAAACTCCCTATCAAGGGAGGCTTCAAACCATAATTCTCAGCTTCAAACCATAATTCTCAGCTTCCTGATTAACTAGGATCACAGGCATGAACCACTGATGCCTGACTCAAGCACAAGTCAGCATTTTGTTCATAAAAACTCCCTATCAAGTTGTTGGGTGACTCTACCATCTGTGCTATTTCCTACTAACATAGGTTTTGGAGACATTGCTAACAATTAATATCACTCCTTCCACCAATGGTACTCACAGGGGCTTACTTCCCCTATGGAAATTTTGCTGTACTTACATAGCATTCTATAATGTCAAGACACATGCCTAAGGAAATAACAGAATTTCACTTCTCCACAGTAAGCAAAATGGTAGACATAATACTCATGTTAATGATGAGGAAAGTTAAGGAGCAAGGTCTAGGATCTAAATAGCAAAGTACCATAACATAGAAAGGGAAAGTAAAATCTCCTACTATGCTAACATAACTGTTAAATAATTACCAGTTTTGTGCATAGCATGCATGAGTTGCCTTACAGTCAATATCAAAAACAAAACAAAAAACACAAAAAAATGATGTACATAATCTCTTCTGACAGAAAATAAAAATACATGGCTTTACCAAGAATTAAATCACAGGGAGAATTTATTCCAAGAATGCTAGTCCACATTCTGCAGTCTTTAATAATTTACCTTTCATATGGCTACTTTCATTATCAATATATGTTAACATGCTTTCAAATACACAGATCTACAAGACGATTGGAAGGCATGGGGGAGGGAAATGGGGACTAAAACATGACATGGGGTAACAATGTGCAAGAAGTAATGCACCTACTACCTGACGAATGTAACTGTAACCCCTCTATACATTAAAAAATATACAGATGTTAGCCAGACACCAATGGTTCATGCCTTTGACTCTAGCTAATCAGGAAGCTGAGAATTATGGTTTGAGGCCAGCTTTGCCAGGAAAGTCCATGAGACTCTTATCTCTGATTAGCCACCAAAATCCAGATGCTATCAGGGATAGCATCCAGACCCCAAGTTCAAATCCCAGGATGGGAGTGAATGTGCATATGTGCACACACATATATATGTATGTGTTTGTGCATACACACAGTGATTTCAAAAAAAGATTTACTGTTAAATAAATTTGAAAAACACAAACTGAGTAGACCCTACCCGGGAAAATATATTCAGCTTACAAAAGGTTGAAAAACTGGAAAAGTGTGCATTAAAGAACTATGCACATACTAACCATATACTTTTCCATGCTTGTTATTAATGACCTTTGGAATGTTCATTTTTATTCTGTTACCTGGCTTTTGTTTTTTACTAACAAAAAAAGTAACTTTTTTAATCAATATTTTATAGATCAATTAAGACTGAATCATAATTTTGCTGGACAAGTTTCCATTTGGCGATAGAAGTGGATAAATCTGGAAGACACTCTTCATGAGCACACCGTGGCAGCAGTAAACGGGGGTCATAGGGCCTGGAATGGCACCTTTGCCATTTTTACTATTGCCAGATAAATGTCTAGCTGAACAGGATTGAACTCAGCCAAGTAGGATAGAGACCATCTGGGATAAGAGATTTTAACTGTACATTTTTATCAGTGTCTGTCTCGCCTACAAGAGTCCATCTATAATCCCTTTTCCAAATCTCTAAATTTAAGCAGATCAGTTTTCTGGTAGCTTACTAGGGTAAAACATCTACAAATGTACCCCGGATAGTGAACCGTCAGGTAGATGACATTATTAAACATACAAATTTTGGGGAAATCCTGTCAAAAGTGACTTGGGGGCTTTAAAATAATTAATACTGAGCTCTCATTTCTCAGTAGTAGAAATTAGACAAGATATTCCTGAAAGTTATTCCTAAACCACTGCATGAAAACATTAAGCAATATTTATCTTCCCATTAGCTTCAGAGAAAAACGTTCATTTTTATTTCGAAGCCAATTCCGACCATTTAGGTATAAATACAGGCAGTGATCATGCCACTTGAAAGTGGTTTTCTTTTATAATTCTGAGTTTCAGCCAATTCCTTTTCTTAACATTACATAAAAAAGTGTGTTTATATGGGCCAGGAGTTTGGCCTAGTGGTAGAGTGCCTGCCTAGCATGCATGAAGACCCAGGTTCGATTCCTTGGTACCAAATACACAGAAAAAAAGCCAGAAGTGGTGCTGAGGCTCAAGTGGTAGATCTCTGGCCTTGAGAAAGTCCAAGGACAGTGCTCAGGCCCTGAGCTCAAGCCCAGGACCGACCAATAAATTAATTAATTAATTAATTAAAATTTAAATTTAAAAGTGCATTTATAACATTAATTGTTAGAGCTTAGTGCTCAGTTTCTTACCACTGCTTACAAATGTAAGCATGCCATAGAAAAGACAAAGAAATCTTTTAAATAAACCCATTTAACTGAAGAAAAAGCTGGCAATGAAAGCTTTATATACTATCTTCACTCTATCAACTTTAGCTCTGGTCTAGACCTGAGTGGTACATTAGTCTTGTATACCTGCCAATTTCTCAAAAGATAACCTTCTTGATTTGTTTGTTTCCTATTTTTCTTATTTCTAACAGTACAGAATACAAATAAGATTTTGTTCACAAAACTGGTTGTGATATTTTCTCAGTTGAAATTCACAATCAAATACAAAAGGCACAAACTAGCATGGAAGACAAAGGATACTACAAACTTGAACTAACCACACCCAGTTCTTAGCTGCAGTGGGGAGGGGCAGGGGAGTGATGCCAGTACTGAAGGTGTCTGGGAAACGTCGGGGGTTATTATTTCTGTCACTTGCTTGCAGAGGAATGGACACCTGATGAACAGGAAGGAGAGGCCAGACCTCCTGGGCACAGCTGTTCCACATGAAGAAAGGGATTCCAAATGCACCATATGTGATCACCACACATTCCATGAATGGGCAAACCTTTCTGAGCCTAAAAACCAGCTTTCTTTTCTTTTCTCTTCTTTTCTTTTTGCCAGTCCTAGGGCTTGAACTCAGGGTCTGAGCACTGTCTTGGGCTTTTTCAAGGCTTGCACTCTACCACTTGAGCTACAGCACCACTTCTAATTTTTTCTATATGTGTGGCACCAAGGAATTGAACCCAGGACATGCACATGCTAGGTGAGCACTCTACCACTAGGCCATGCTCCTGGCCCCAAAACCAGCTTCCCTTTATTTGCTTCTACATATACTGAATGGCACTATTTTCTTTATTTTTTTATTTTTGGGGGGAAATCAAGGAAAGATAGTATTTTAAGAACTTTACCTGAAGTTAGTCAAAGTTTCTTAAAGTCATGGCACTGAAGGTAACACCACCTGCCATATTTGAGTAACAAATGTGCCTTTGTGCAACTTTCTCAGAGTAACCATGTGTATCTGTACAAAATTATGATTGGTTTATAGTGTGGTCAGGCCTGAACATTTACATAGAGCAATATATTTTAGACAATTTGGTAGCAAATAAATAATAATTCTTCTATGCTTCAAAATATCTGATAATGAATAAGGTTGTAAGGTCCATAAAGAGCTGAGAAGCTGGAATCTAGGAAATGAAAATAAGAAGGCAGCAGAATGTCCCACAGGTATAAGTGATAGTTGTGCATTAAAATCTTGCGTAAAGCCTCCTGAGTGCATGCTAGAATTGTGCTAGAATGCAGATAGTTCACTGCATGCCGCTCTCGTGCACAGCAAGAGCACCTGCACCCTAACACAAATTTTAGGGGAATGAGACAGCCAGGGCCAAACATAAAGGAGGGAGGCAGAGGGATGGACACTGGGCATTAAGTCACCCGAAAAATGGAACATTCCTATACTGTCTTAGGAAAAGGAAATGTCAGCCTCCCAGCTAGCCAGGGATCCACATAATACCAGGCAACAGTAACATCGGTGACCTGCAGCGAGCCAATCATCATCCAGCAGTTTACAGCCCACCAGTCAGACCCATCCACCCATCTCACTGTGGTGTTGTACTGAAATACAGCCACACTTGATAGCGATATTTACTCATTTCATACTGCAAAAGAGCTGAATACTCATAAAAAAAATCATACAGCCCACAAAATCAACCGCATAGTCCTTCACGGAAAAAGTGTGCCAACCTCTGATTTACTGAGAGATCCTATCAACATGGGTTAACTTAATTGATACAATTTATCAAGAGAGCAAAGCAAATCACAGCTTTTGGTTGATGCTGATTGAAGGAATTCTAATTGCAACATTAACACCAGGTTCTATTTGAACTCTGAAGAAGGGGTACCTTTAGTGCATTTCCCCGACATAGGTAATTATTCAAATTCCCAAAGTCAACTGGAAGATTCATTAATGATGAGAGTGGCTTAATCTCATCAGACAGTTCAAAATGAGGTAAGACAACAAGCTGATGAAGTCAACCAGGAGACACTGCCCTCAAGCCACTCCTGAGCTAATGTGCCACAGGCCACACTCAAGCAAGGATCTAGAATGAAACTCCATGTGGCAGGTGGAGAACAGGACTAGGAATGTGAATTAACCAAGTGCCTGCATACCAAAGTGTCTCAAAAACACCTTCTTATTACTGGCATGATTCAGAAGAAAGGTTGAAACAGGAAATCTAATTTAGGCTGCACTTAGGGCTTTGTGTCTGCTAAAAGAAAGAAATATGAAAAACATACTTAGTAAGCCCTGGAGTGAGTAGTATTTTCTTTTTCTAGGACTTAAACTCAGGACCAAGTGTACTTCCTCAGCTTTCCTGCTTACGTCTCATGCTCTATCAAGTGAACCACACTTCCAGTTTGGCTTTTGTTTTTGCTGGTTAATTTTCTGCCTGGGATGGCTCTGAATCGCAATCTCTCACAGGTCAGTCTCCTGAAAAGCCAGATGGAAGTGAGCCACCTGGCTTTGTATTTTCTTAAACATATGAAAGTATGATTTACACTATAGTAAAAAAAACAGCTTGATGATATTGTTTGATAGTATCTGACCGTTTGCATGTATCTATGCACATTCCAACATCAAAATGAAGATTCAAATTAAGTTATTAGTTATTACTTTCTCTCAAAGTTCCTTTGAGCCTTGTATGTCCGTGTGCACCATTCAGGCAACCAGTATAAAAACTCAGATCTACGTGAATAAAGGAGAAGCACCAAAGCAAGAATATCTTATCCTGCTTGATGTGACGCATCCATTTGTTCAAAATGGTGGCGTCAACTCTGGATGGGTAATGGGTGCTTCTCCTCACAACAGGCTCCTGAGCCAGTGACATGGAGGGCAGCAATGAAAGAGATGGGAAAAGGGGGATCAGGATGCCTTCTGATGGTAAGGCACTCCCATTATCTGAGACTCAGCAAGCACTATCTGAATGTAGATTTGGATGACTTGTCAATCAAACTTAAGAGTATTGCCAAAAAAGTACTCTTGATATGTTAGTTAAGGGGGAAAAAAAGAATCATTTAAAATAACATGCCATCAGGCATAGTGACTTACACCTAGCTACTGAGATCTCAGGATCTCAGTTCAAAGCCAACCCAGGCACTAAAGTCCATGAGACTCTTATCTCCAATTAACCACTAGAAAACCAGAAGTAGCGCTGTGGCTCAAGGAGTAGGGTGGCAGTCTTGAGCTGAAGAGCTCAGGGACAACGCCCAGGCCCAAAAGTAGAGAAGTAGCCTTGAGCTGAAGAGCTCAAGGACAGTGCCCAGACCCAGAGTCCAAGCCGCAGGACTGGCAAAAGAAAAGAAAAGAACAGGAGGAAAAAACAAAAAAGGACTCTCTTCATTGTCATCACTTTTGGTATAGTATTCAAAAAACTTATCGAGACACCCTGGTAAATGCTTACTAAGGTCAAAATGAAAATGAACTAAACTATTCCACAACTAAGCATAAAATGTAAACCCAAAATGTGATTCACATGTTTAAAGAGGTCTATAATTATCACCTAAATTAGAGCCACTCTTGGCTAATATGGTGCTTCTCAAAACAGCAACTTGATGCAGAGCCTGGTTATATGTTCTGCTCATCCAATAATTCAACTAGAAATGTGTACAGTGGGACCTAAATTAAATCTAGAACAGTAATAAAATGCATGGTAAGTTTGCCTTATGTCAGTCTGCTTGCTACCATTTTTATTTTGAGTGAGGTTTTTCATAATAAAATTTGCCCTACTCTTCTTCAATTTTACAGTCAACTGGAATGTTCTGTTTAATAAGGCTGCTTCCCCTGTTATAAAATTATATATCAGATTTATTACAGTAAGTTATGGGCAGAAATGCAAAGCCACTGGTGACAAAATACTTTGTCAGTACCACAAGCAGTCCTATAAACAGTAATAGAAAGGAAGGAATACTTAAAAGCTGGGTAAGTATTCTCTACTCAAGCCTAGTACCAATGGCTCATGCCTGTAATCCCAGCTATTCAGGAGGCTGAGAGCTGAGGATCCTGACTTCCAGCTCCAGCAAGAGAATCCATAAGACTATTATCTCTAATAAACTACAAAAAATAAAAAAAAAAGTAGAGCTGTGTCTCAAGTGGTAGAGTGCTAACAAGCCTGGAACAAAAGAAGAAGCTTGTCAACAACAGTATTCAGGAATGGCACAAAAAAAATAATAACGCGAATAAATTCTTAAAAAAAATACTACTAATAATAATTCTACTCACAATGAGACACACAGAGATTAACTATAGAAAACTCAAGTAAGGCCAGGCATGGTAGCTCACACCTGTAATCCTAGCTACTCAGGAGGCTGAGATCTGAGGATCAAGGTTCAAAGCCAGCCCAAGCACAACAAAGCCAGAGAGACTCTTATCTCCCAATTAATCACTATAAAATGGGAAGTAGGGCTGTGGCTCAAGGAATAGGGCCAAAGCCTAGCGCAGAATTGCTCAGGGACAACACCTAGGCCCAGGGGATGGGCGGTAGCCTTGAGCTGAAGCACTCAGGGCAGGCGCCCAGGCCCATGACCCACAAAAAAAAAAAGAAGGAAGGAAGGAAGGCAGGCAGGCAAGCTCAAGTGAGGAAAGGGGCTAAAGAAATACTTTCACATTTTAGTCTATTGTATGATTCTATTGTGTTACTTTTCATAATAAAAAATGAGCCAAGATAGCTTATGTTTAAAAATGAAAAGTGAACACTGATAGTAATGGGCACAAGGGAAATATTATACCCTAAAATGCTCCAAAACCTCTCTCAGGCTACTCAGTAATGCCACAACCCCACACATCAAAGGCAACGCTAGTGAACCAAAGATCTGCCCTTGGGTAGACATATTATAGCTATTATGCTACAAATTCATGGTTTCTCCATCAGTTTCCATTCCCCTTGCTCTGGCCTCCTGTTCATTATTTTTCCTAGTCCAATGTTTCATAGGTATCCACAATAATTACTATTATAGCGCACTATCTTAATATCAAGATAAACAGGACAGTTTAAATGCATATGTTCTGGCCAACCTTTGACTCCCACCTCTAAACTCTACCCCCATACTCTTCTACACACACACACACACACACACACACACACACACACACACACACACACACACACACACACACACACACCCTCTCTAGCCAGTGTCACATATTTCATCTTACCAGCTGTTTTCTTATTACCTTCCACAGTCTATCCGACAACGGCATTATTATTGATGCTACAATAAACAGCTAATGTATGTAGTAAAAACATATCACTACAATGAATCAAAATGACATGCCCACTCATCAAACACCCTCTACTCATGCTAACATGTTATACTAATGATATTTTCTACAACACAAGAAAAGAAGCATTAAGGAAAAATATTCCTAAAATCAAAGTAAAATAAAAGCAAATGTTTAGCCCACTGAAATTAGAAAATAAGTTCAACTAAAAGTTATGTATCATATAATATAATCCATCCCTTCTATGCATATTCTACTTAATCTAATGTTCTAAAGAACAAATAGCACAGAATCACACAATAAAGGAGTCTACGTGTCACTATGAAAAAACCTTTCTGAAATTTGTATTGTAGACAAAGCATAGGTTTATTTCTTTTCTCTGTTTGATATTTGCTTTTGGTTATCATTGTTGCTAATAATAAAATCTTAATTTGAAAGAATGTTTATAAAACAAGATGGAAGTAACAATTATTCTTAACATTTCCTTCATTATTTTATTAAGAAAGTATTACATTTTTTCCTTTCTCTTCAAAAAAATTTTGTGTTTTGGGGGTCTGGGTACAGCCACAAATGGGATTAGGGCTATAACTTAGTGGAAGAGTATTTGTCTAGGACGTGTCATCCTCCCAGCATCACATTAAATAAATGAACAACAAAATAAGATAGTGAAAAACTAGACATAATCACAACATTATAAAAAAAGAATAAATTGGCTGGTTGCTGGTGACTATAATCCTAGGATTAAGGCTGTAATCCTAGTTACTCAGGAGGCTGATCTCTGAGGATCATGGTTCAAAGCCAGCCCAGGTGTGAAAGTCTATGAGACTCTTATCTCCAATGCACCACCAGAAAACCAGAAGTGGCGCTCCGGTTCAAAGTGGTAGAGCACTAGTCTTGAGCTGAAGAGCTCAGGGACAGCAGCCAGCCCCAGAATTCAAGCCACATGACCCACAATAAAAAACAAACAAATAAATAAACTAATAAACTAATTATTTAATTAATTAAATGCTGTACCCTGACCCAACTGTCTGTGGGTTGGTGTGCAATGCATACATGTAAACAAGTATACACACATACAAACACCCCAAAACAAGACAGAAGAAGCCACAGTAATACAGACTCAAAACTTTCACTTAGACTAATATAATATGATACATTACAGCATAATTACATTTCTTATTAAATGATTAATCTTAGAATTTTAAGAAAAGGTCATGCTAATGTTAATTAAACGTCTTTTAAATAACTTCAAAGATATTAACAACAGCATTCATTATGAATTAACTTAATCTCTTAGAAAGTGATTTGGCATTATCTTTAAAATTCAAAATACATATCCTTTCTTTCAAAAACAATACTAGGAGTTTATCCTACAGTGAATTAGCAGAAGTAGGAAAATCTGCCAAAAAGAGATGCTGACTACATTGTCAGCAATACTAAATACTGGAAAAACATAATCACTCATTGGTGGGGAAATTATGATTTGGTGTAACCATATACTGGTTTATAGGAGATACAAGTTCAGTGGCTCATGCCTGTAATCCTAGCTAATCCGGAGGCTGAGATCTGAGGATCATGGTTCAAAGCCAGCCTGAGCATTAAAGTCGTGAGACTCTTATCTCCAATTCACTACCAGAAAACCAGAAGTGGCACTGTAGCTCCACAGGTAAGGCAGCAACCTTGAGCTGAAGAGCATAGGGAAAGAAATAAACTAGCTTGCCTTTTTTTTTATTACAAAAGGAAATGACAAACAGGCCTACATTCACAGACAGAGCCCTGGCAGGTAGTGGATGGTCTTACCTGGCACTTGGCACTACAATATTTGGCAACTCGACATTGAGAACATCTCATCAGCTTTTCCTTCCTGTTAACAAACAATAAAGAATACTCCACATTAGGAAATGAGTAAAACCCTCACACAACTGGCTTAAATTAGTATGACGCTTAATTGTTAGTATACATCTGCGAAATGATTTTTAATCAGTTCTACAAGTTCCCTGCACATCTTACATAAACATGTATCAGCACATCCTTTTCAGCCACCTTTGGCCTCTTTTAAAACCTGTCCAAGCTGAGCACCGGTGGCTTACATCTATAATTCCAGCTGTGGAGCAGACTGACAAAACACTAGGGTAGAAAACCAGCTCAGGCAGAAAAGCTGACAAGATTCTATCTTCATCAACCAGCAAAATCCTGGACTGGAGCCATGCTAGAATATCAGCTGAACAAGCAAGTCAAGCAAGAGTATAAGGCACTGAGTTGAATCACCATACCAGAAAAAAAATAAAATAAAAAGACACAAAGGAACTCTCAAAAATCTCAGAGAACCACTGATATAGTAGGACAAGCCAAGTATAATGATACATGCCTGTAATCCTAGCTCTGAGTAGGTCCAGGCAGAAGGACTAAAAGTCTGAGGTCATTCTGGACTACAAAACTCCAGGAAAAAAAAAAAAAAAAAAAAAAGGAGGGAGGAGAAGAAGAGGAAGAGAAGAAAAGAAGGGAAAAAGAATGCAGAGTAAAAGGAGAAAGAAGAACAAAGTACCCAAGCTAAAAATAATACAGAAACACTTACGTCTTTACATATTTATATACCTGAAGAAACCTACAAATAAACTAGAACACATAAATTAATAACTTACTTTGCAGAGAAAAAAAAGCATAAAGTAAAACACTACAACCCATAAAGCAAATACTTTGTTTTAATTTTTTTTTTTTTTTTTTTTTTTTTTTTTTTGCCAGTCCTGGGCTTGAGCTTGGAGTCTGAGCATTGTTCTTGGGCTTTCTCAAGGCCAGGGCTCTACCACTTGAGCCTCAGCACCACTTCCAGATTTTTTCTATGTATGTGGTACCGAGGAATCGAACATGGGTCTTCATGCATGCTAGGCAAGCACCCTACCACTAGGCCAAACTCCCAGCCCGCAAATACTTTGTTAAGCAAAATAAAGCACAAAGATACAACAGAGAGGAATGGCAAACCTAGAAAGGAACATACAACCAACAGTTTGCAAAATTATTTTAAGAAAAAGAAATTTCAAATGCATAAGAGGATTAAAAGTAAACATAATTCAAGATTCAGTAAAGGTCTAAAAACACGTGTGAGAATTCTGAGGAAATGACAGTTATGACATAATTTTTAGTTTCCTTCACCGCTTCCCAAAATAGGACAGAGCAAGTACAGCACCGGGCCCATACTGGCCATCTACATCTACCACAAGGACAGTAAACCCAAAACATGAGTGGGCACCAGTCATTAATGGCTCTGAGATCTCCATCAGGATGAGTACAGGAGGAAGCAACAGGGCTTCCCAAAAGACGTATACAAACAAAATCCCAAGGTGTCCAAAGACGGCCAAAGGAGGTACCTGCAGGCAGCTAGAGAAGCCAGCCTTCCACGGGGGAGAAGACTGCAGTCTCCCCAGAGGACACCTCCTGAGGAAGAAGACGTCACTGGGGCTCCCTGACCCGCCCTTTTCACCACTCTCAGATCTTCCTTCACTCCCATTCTCCTGTCTAACTTATTCAGAGGCAAATCCTGGGGCTTGGGTCCCCAACTGCGCCACGTATGCTGTCCCTAAGATGCCCAAGAACATCAGCAGCTAACTGAGAACAAGCTCCAATCCTACATCTCCCACACCCTCTCACACTGCCCACCAAAGCCCCAACTCACCTCAGCACAGAATGGGGGCAAAATACACAAGATGATCCCAAGCCCTTGAATAATTCAGTTGCCATTTGCCACACAACAGCAATTTCCAGACATGAGCTATTTAACTTTGATGGGGTTGAGGGTGTTGTTAAAAATAAAATGAATGGGGGCCAGGAGTTTGGCCTAGTGGTAGAGTGCTTGCCTAGCATGCATGAAGACCCGGGTTCAATTCCTCAGTACCACATACTTAGAAGAAGCCGGAAGTGGTGCTAAGGCTCAAGTGGTAGAGCTCTAGCCTTGAGAAAGTCCAAGGACCGTGCTCAGGCCCTGAGCTCAAGCCCAGGACTGGCATGCATAGATAGATAGATAGATAGACAGATAGATAGATAGATAGATAGAATGTTTTAATTCTCACTTAAAAAAAAAAAAGTTAACTGAACTAAGAAAAAAAGTCTCAGCCAGGACTGTGGCCTAGTGATAGAGTGCTAGCCTAGTATGCATGGAGACCCAGGTTCAATTCCTCAGTATCACATACGTAGAAAAAGCCAAAAGTGATGCTGGGGCTCCAGTGGACAGTGCTCAGGCCCTGGGTTCAAGCCCCGGAACAAGAAAGAAAAGAAGAGAAAAGAAAAGAAGGAAAGAAGGAAGGAAAGAAGGAAAGAAAGAGAAAGAGAGAGAGGAAAGAAAGAAGGAAGGAAGGAAGGAAAGAAAGAGAAAGAAAGAGAAAGAGAGAGAAGAAAGAGAGAGAAAGAAAGAAAGAAAGAAAGAAAGAAAGAAAGAAGAGAGAGAAAGAAAAGAAAAGAAAAGAAAAGAAAGAAAGAAAGAAAGAAAGAAAGAAAGAAAGAAAGAAAGAAAGGTCTCCTGTGCTTGATTAGACCATGCACTGGGCCTCTGAAGAGTCCTGGTCGCTTGGCAAGCGTCCCCAGAGACACTTGGGCAGGCTGAGAGAGAAAAGGAGTCAGCACACAGCCATCAGACATTTTACAGAAACATTCTACTTTTGTCCCCCCCCAAAAAAAAAAACCAACAACCACAATAACATCATTTCCAAATGAAAACCAAAGCTTGTTTCTGGAAAACAAGAACGAGCAAGGCAAATGTCAAACAAACAACAACAACAACAAAATAGAAACAATCTGCAGACTCTAGAAAAAGCACCTTTTGTTTTCAGCAGTTCCAGCTGCAAAACAAGAAGCAGAGAAGGGGAGTTAGCAAAAGGCAATGTTACCTAACCGTGGAAATGTTTCTCATGGTATACACTTGCTAGGCGTGGGAAGGGAATAGCACCAAACTGACAAGAACTGTATCCATTTGGCTTTGGCTGGTCTTTTGCAACATATATAATTTGAAGAATAATAGCAATTTCAGAAAATAGAGAAGTAGAGGGAGGGAAACAGGGAGAAAAACTTGAGAAGGGGTATCAATGTGAGAGAAGTAATGTACATACTACCTGATGAATGTAACTGTAACCCCTCTACACATTACCCCAACCATAAAATAAAAGAAGATGGATAAGTGGTAACTATACCAGATCCACAGATTGCAGGAATATCATTCTTGAGGGGACTGTCTGAAGAGTCACTCTGAACTGGAACTTCTCAATGAAACATAGACTAGTCAGAAAACAGTGATTTTGAGGGGCCAGGAGTTTGGACTAATGGTAGAGTGCAAAAAGAAAATAGTGATTTTGACCTCTTTTTTTCCCTCCATCAAAGACAAGAATAAAAGTATTCTACTACCAGCTAAGAAAAGATACTAAAACTATTTTACAAAAATAAATGATACCTTTAACAATTCACTCTGAAGGGGGAAAAAAAGCACATCTTGCAAAACTCAGCTCTTAAGTCACTCAGACAAAGCAATTGATGAAGCACAGTAAGTCCCTTTTTCCAAGAGTGGGCAGGGCTCTTGAACCTCAGAAAAGAAATGAAAACAAAGCAAAACTAATTGTTCTTGCAGAGTACAAATTAAGAAGCTAGATATGGGTATAATAAACCTACTATCTCTTAAACGAAAATTCACTGGCCCCTGAAATTTCAACTTTGGGGCACGTTTAGAAAGATTGTCTCCCTGACCTTGACTGGCAATGGGAACGAAAACCCACTACCACTATGGCCAGGAAGCAAACAGGGAAAGACACTCCCTGGAACAAAGCAAGAAAACAGTCCTAGCCACTACCAAGCTTCCCCATCCTGGGCCCCCACAGACTCTCCTTTATGCTTCCCCCACCAAAAACACCCCCCAGGCGGCACAGCAGGTAAGTGTGATCAGTATGCATGGCTCTCAGTGGTAGTCCTGGTCCTGGAGAGGTCCACCAGTGTTACCAGCTCCTCCTAGAGACACTGGCCCTATGGGGAAGCCTGAAGCTCTCTGCTCCTGAAGCTCACCCAGGGAACCATGACCCTACATGGTCAAAAACAGCTGCAGAGTCCAACATGTAGTCCTTCATACATGAAAAAGCACCTCAAAAAAACAACATTTCAGGGCCAGGAGTGTGGCCTATCGATAGAGTGCTTGCCTAGCATGCACGAAGACCTCAGGACCACATACATAGAAAAAAGCCAGAAGTGGTGCTGAGGCTCAAGTGGTAGAGCTCTAGCCTTGAGAAAATCCAAGGACAGGGCTCAGGCCCTGAGTTCAAGCCCAGGACTGGCAAAAAAATAAAAATAAAAATAAAAAAATTGATTTACAGTTGGCAGACATGACCTTTGGAAAGAAATCTGAGCCAAAAAGAGACAAGAGGCCCTTAGGGTAAGAAGGAAGAAGTGCAGATGCAGAGAGCTGATTGAAAGTGTCTCACTCTACAACAAGTTGAAAGGAACACTGTGAGAGTAATTTTCCCACCACTGAGACAGAGGATGCTCTTGGGAAAACAATGGCAGGACAAGGACTGCCTGCCACGGGCCAGCTCTTGAATATAAAGCCCAAGGAGAAGAGCCTGCCTTCATCAAGGCACAAAGCCAAAAGCAACTAAAGGAATATTGGGGTAAATGTGCTTATCTTTTGCTTTCTAGCCACCCAACTCCACCCAACCCAAGTAACAGCATTTGAACAGAGTGGGCCTTGCATTGACCAGACAGGAGCTTTACGACTTGAGCTACACCTCCAACCCTTTTGGCTTCAGTTATTTTTCAAGTAGGGTCTCATAGTTTTGTCTCAGGTCAGCTAAGGCCATGATCCCCTACATACACAAAGTCTTACCTAACCCCAGTCCTCCCAATAACTATCTACCTCCTAAGTAACAGAGGGATAGGCCTGAGCCCCACATGAGGCTTAAATTCTTTTTCAAAAGAAGAGATCACAGAAATAATCTATCACTACAAAATTTTCTATTTGCAAATATCTTTGAAATTTAAGCATTCTGATTCATTAGAAACATTAATGCCATGTAGGCAATATGCATGGAAATGAAATTCCACTACAAAGATTATCTCAATTAAAATCATGTTATATTACCATAGTGGCATAATTACTGTAACTCAAAGTAAAATATGCTAGAAGATGCTAAACTTCTCTTTGGCATAAATATTCAAAACAATAAAGAAAAAGGATCTTCTATTTTTGATGCCAGATAGTAATTATACTGATTTGGGCCCAAAGGCTTTTTTCAAAATTAAAGATAGTCACTTCCATCATCCATCTAGCTATCAAATAGTTTTTAACACAAAATAACAGATATAGTGGAAATAAGACAGATTTATAACACAGGAAAACAGGATTGATTTAGACTCAGATTTCTAGGTACCCTAATACTTTCTTTCACATTTCTTAACATTTAAAGTAAAAAATAAGAAAACCTTGTGGCTATTAAATCCAAAGAGTACAAGAACGAGGACTCAGTATTTGCATACCCAATGCTATGGACATGGTAACGGAAATATAAACATAACTATACAGACATAAAAACCTATGACTCTATAGACATAATGTTTTATTTCATAAATTAATATGTTCCTATGACATACAAACCCTTAGCCTAATTTGGATTAAGTTCTAAGATCTAAGTCCCAGTGATTGTATATAGATTCCCTTCTTGAATACTTGTTTGTTGAACTTGTCATCTGAAATATGATGTAAAAATCAATGGTAACAAATTCTTTAATAAAAAAAGAAAACAACAGTTAAGAGGGCAAGGAAATCAGTCTGTGATTCATTGGCCCCCACTCTCCTGGGAGAAACACAAGCTATATAAATCCATATCTGCACTGACGGAGGAGGACAAGGTCAGTCAGTCAGCAGAGGCAGCTGTGTACTCACAGACTTCCTGCTCCACCCCCTCAGTGTCCTCAACTAGCTCAACAGTCCCGGTGGCCACAAGTCCCACCTGCTGCTAATCAGTAACTGGCAACTGACATCACAGAGCTTACAATACACCAGCCCCTCAGGACCCAAGTTCAGATAAAGGTATAGCAGAGAGTAAAGGGAGGCAGAAGAGATGGGAGAGCTATCGAGACAACGGAAAGAGACCCTGTTAGCTGCTGTTGGAGTACAGTCTGTAGTGCAAGCCTACCCGCCGTGCAACTTTGGTTGGCCTCAGTCTCACAAATGCTGTGTGGACCAAATGAGATATGAATAGGACAAGCACAACGTTTGCTCAGCATGGACGTGCTATGTGTGTTTTCAACATAATTTCACCTACTTTGATGTCAGCTCAGGAAAAAGCAAAGGGAGCTTCTCACCTGTCACTTCCATGGCTGTGAACCCAGCAGCACAGACAAGTTACCATCATAGAAGCCTCCCTTCACAGTCACCACTTGTCAGCCAGAGATGCCCAGGGCATTATTCTAATTTCAAAATTGTGACTGGCAATTTTTTGCTATCATTCCATACATACATACTGAAGTTTCTAAACCTATTGGTTTTTTTTTGTTGTTGTTGTTGTTTTTTGCCAGTCAGGGCTTAAGCACTGTCCTTAGACTTTCTCAAGGCTAGAGCTCTACCGTGTGAGACTCAGCACCACTTCTGGCTTTTTTCTATGTATGTGGTACCGAGGAATCGAACCCGGGTCTTCGTGCATGCTAGGCAAGCATTCTACCACTAGGCCAAACTCATGGCCCCTAAACCTATTGTTTTTAATTCAATCAACTAACTGGTTTCCATTTAGTCTGATTCCAAAAGTCCTAACTTCAAAGTTGTAAAGGTTATTTTGAAGGTTTCATTTGTGGAAATCAAAATTAGGGGGAGGCTAAATCTTTAATAATACTGAAAAGCAATTGTGTATGACATTCTGTTTGCTTTATGCAAGGGAATGAGCTAGGAGGCAAATTATTATTTTTATGAGTGCTTAAGATTTAAAGCATCCTCATCATATTAACAGTACCTGGCACTAGCTACACAGTTGCAAAGGTAGCAGGTCACTTTCACTACTTATAATTTAATTGGTGAGCTAACTATTAAATAAAGTTCATTTGGCTCAGGTTGAGCATACAGGAAGCAGACTAAAGAAAGCTATGACAAAGGGGAACTACAAAGGAGGGAATTCTTCACTAATGATTCCACGGGTGTCTGTAAATGGGACATCCATTTAGGCAAATTCTGATAACTATGAGTATTCATCAGCCTTAACTCTTGAAATCTAAAATAGCAAAAACAAGCACTATTTACCATAGCAAAGATATGGAACCAACCTAGATGTCCCTCAGTTGATGAGTGGATCAACAAGATGTGGTATTTGTACACAATGGAATTCTATGCTGCTGTCAGAAAGAATGACATTGCCCCATTTGTTAGGAAATGGAAAGACTTAGAAAAAATCATATTAAGTGAAGTAAGCCAGACTCAAAGGAACTTAGGCTCAATAGTTTCCCTCATTTGTCATAATCAGTAGAAATCTTGGGCTCTCCGAGCAGAGATTTGCAATAGAGCAAAACCTTGACAGAAAAGGCCATATAGTAGGACGCTAAATGAAAGGATCTCTAGGATATAGAAACATAAGCCATATAATGAATGATTGTTGTCCTTAATGTACTATGTTATCTCTCATCTCTTTTGCTGTCCCTTGGTTATCTCATATTGTTATAGTATCTCACTTTGTTACCTGATATATCAGATATATTTGATTTTGGTTATTTGAAATTGGATAGGGAAGGGGGGAAAATAAGATGAGGGGTGGGGGGGAGGAAAATGGGGACCAAGACATGTGAAAGGGTATCAATGTATGGGAATTAATGCACCATCTATCTGGCAAATATCATGTAACCCTTCTATTAATTACAATAAAAAATATATGAAAAAATAAAAAAAATAAAATAGCAAAAACAGGCAGAAGAAAAATTCAGACATAGCATCATACAGCATAAATATTAAAAGTACAAGAAGTGCTAGGAACTGCTGGCTCACAGCTCAGATCCAAGGATCATGTTTGGAAACCCAACCAAGGCTGAAAAGACCATGAGACTCTTATGTACCATTAACTGCCAAAAATTTAGAAGTCGAACTATGGCTAAAGTGGTAGAGTGCCAGCCTTGAATGAAAAAACTGAGTTCAAGCCCCAGCATCTGCAATAAAAAATAAATAAGAATGAATGAATGAATGTAGCAGAAGTAGAATTCTGAAAACAGTGTATTTGATCAACATTTGCATCAATACACTTAGCTGTTCAAAATGATAAAAACAAGCTCATTTCATACCAGTGCCTCTCTGGGCAGTGACCCTCCCCCCTCCTCTAGTTAGAACATGAGACTTAGTAAAGAACCATTTCTATACAGTATTCCCGGTGATGAGAAAAAATCAAATTTAAAACCTGCAGGAACCTGTTTCCTTCAGAGGAGTGAGCACATCTGTCTGCTCTACCTGTTCTCAAGAAGTCAGAGATTTGAGGATCAATGTTCAAAGCCCACCCAGGCAGAAAAATGAAAAACACAGAAAACACAAAACTAATCTTGTGGAAATGGATTTATCAGATCCCTGAACCTCCAGGACCCCCAGAGGTTCTTAGACCCTACCTTACTGCCAAAGCCTTAAAAAAAAAAAGAAGCTTCTAGAACTGCTGGGCTGAGAATGCAATGAACAAGTTCATAGGTAAACAATGGTTCAGGACCTCAAGCTCCATAGCCCCCACACTCGCACTCGGCACGATTAGAGGTGTCTTACCCACTTCTTATAGCTCTTGTCCTCAGTCACTCTACTAGCTGCCAGAGAAATGCTGCCACTCCTGGGCTTTCACTGCCTGTTCCCCTGAGCAACAGTTAGAATCCGGTCGTCTTTCTGCAGCTATGTCCACCCAGGGCCCTCATGAGAACTGCTTCTTCCTTCCTCCCAGTTTTTACTTTGTTTTCTCATTGACTTTAAACCTGTGTTAAGTGTACATTTTATAAATCAATTTCTCTCAAGCTGTGTTTTTTGTTCCCCAACAAGACACTCCAAGAATTTTATACACTAGTTAAATACCTCACACTCAAACCATACTGTATATGACTGAATTCAAGTTTACCACTTAAAGGTAGCTGTGTGATTCTCAATAATTCAACCGGGTCAGGAGTTTGGCCTAGTGGTAGAATGCTTGCCTAGTAATCACAAAGACCTAGGTTCAATTTCTTGGTACCACATACACAGAAAATGTGGGGAAAAGGTGCTATAGCCTACGTGGTAGAGCTCCAGCCTTGAGAAAGCACAAGGACAGTGCTCAGGCCCTGAGTTCAAGCCCCAGGACTGGCAAAAAAATAAAAATAAAAATTCAACCTCTCTGAATCACTGCACTAAAGTAGGGGTGGAGGAGGGACAAGAACAGGCCCAGCATCCATATCCAAAACACAGTATCAAATACTCTGAAAGGAGAAATTTCGGAATGCCTAAGAGACAAAATGTTGGACTGCAGAGCATTTCCTACTTTGAGGTTAACAACACTATAACAACACTAAACTAATACCGCCTATGTAATATTCCAAACTCAAAAACCTTAGTGATAGGAAGTGGAGCTGTCAAAGTGGTAGAAGTGCTAACCTTGAAGTAAAGAGCTCAGGGACAGTGCCACCGCACCACTTCCAGCTTTTTCTGTGTATGTGATACGAAGCAATCAGATCCAGGGCTTCATGCCTGGTAGGAGGGCACTCTACCACTAGGCCACACCCCTGGCCCCCTTAGTGAAAATTATTAAACATGTAAAAATAATATTATGGTAGCTTCAAAGGAAGTGCTAAGACATATTACTCTTAGGTTGGGGTATAGCTCTAATATGAATGAGGCTCAGAGTCACCAGCACTGCAGAGTAAGTACATACATATACATGGCATATATATATATGCTATATCTATATTGTTTTATCATTATAGTTTCATTAAGAATTTGTATAGAAATCTCACAAAAATTTCCTTATACCATTTGAAATTTTTTGATACCGGGTAGAGATTCCAGAAATTCAGAATTTTGTGAACACCTGAAGTGCTTTAACACTTGGAACATTCTTCCCAGTTATTTTCAGATCCTTTATACATCTAAATAAAAAAATTAATAAATCAAAGTAGATTAACAGCTCAATTTGAAGTTATTGGGATAAACATGGGTGTATAATTAAATAGTAATTATTTATTACTCTGAAAGAAATGAAACACGAATAGATTAACAATGAAGCTATGAGCTTTGTAAGTTTTGCAAAGTCAGCATCCCCTTCCAAATACAAGAAATCTTTCATATATTGTCTCTTATACAAAAAATTAAGATTCAACGGTAATAAAGCAAAATTAAATATCTTTACTTTTACAGATCACAGATACGGAGAAGGCTGAGGAAATCTTCATGCATAAAATTTTGTTGCTCCTCCTACCCAACAGAATGATGGGAGAAGTCTTTCAACACAGGAAAGATAATTAAGTAAGCCAATTTATAACTCATTTGTAATAATACTCAGAGGGTGAGAATTTGTAATTGACTAACCTTGAGCCAACTAAAAGAATTTCAACAATAAACTAAAGCACCTATTTTCCCCAAAAGGAAACTATAAAAACATTTTTTTTAATGTCAGTACTAGAATGCTTTTTTAAAAATTATGTGATGATTGGGGGCGGGGAGTTTGGCCTAGTGGTAGAGTGCCTGCATAGCATGCACCAAAACCCCGGTTTGATTCCTCAGTACCACATATATAGAAAAAGCCAGAAGTGGTGCTGTGACTCAAGTGGTAGAGCTCTAGCATTAGGAAACCCAAGAACAGTGCCCGGGTCCTGAGTTCAAGCCCCAGGATTAGCAAAAAAAAAAAATTATGTGATTGTCTAAATGGTAAATTTTAATTGTATTCAAAAGTATTCCTCTGAATTCCACATCCTCCCCGCTGTGGCTCTTTCCTGCCAGGGAAGCCAGTCATGGGGACACAGGGAACAGTAGGACACAGTTCTCGATTTCAAGGACGGGGCTACCACAATAGAAGCAGAACAGCAGTCACAGCAGCAACAGTATGAGGTGTTACATATTGTGCTAGATACCTGCACACAGAAATTGCTGGATGAGAATAGCAGCTTTGGAATTGAGGAATCAGAGGTAGGAGATCCTGATGGTCACAAGTTCTAAGGCTTGGCCCTGAGAGGCAGATGCAAAGGTGAGATAAAGACAATCAGAAGGGAGGGCAGAGCAGCCAGGTTCTAGGATGGATATGTGATTCACTACAAATGGTGCCAGGAGAAATGATGAAGATATCCAAAGGAGACATGAGGATTCAGGAAAATCAGAAGGGTGCTGGCAGATCAAGGAGTGCACAGATGAAAAGACAGAGCTATGCTGGAGGCTGAAAAGTCTCCTCAGGTGTCAGCAAGAAAATGAAAGGAATGACCTTGAGGATTTAGAGATCTGCAGGATATGAATATGTTCTTGAGCCAGACTCAGTGGCTCACCCTATAATCCTAGCTACTCAGGAGGCTGAGATCTCAGGATCACAGTTCAAAGCCAGCCTGAGCACCAAAGGACCTGAGACTCTTACCTCCAATTAACCACTAGAAAACCAGGAGTGGCGCTGTGCCCCCAGGGATAGGGTGGTGTCCCTTGAGCTGAAAAGCTCAAGGATAACTCCCTGGCCCAGAGTTCAAGCCCTACAATCCCTTCCCCTGCCACACACACACACACACACACACACACACACACACACACACACACACACACACACACACAAATATATCAGAAGAAAGATAGAGACAAGATGAGAAACTGAGTCAAACTGGATGAGAATTGGAGCTGTGTGGGTCTGGTGATGGAGGATGAGTTTGGATGTTACTAGATTTGAGAGGAAATGCTTATTACATTACTTACTGCTCCTAAATACCTACGTAAAGATGCTGCCACAGTAAAGATATGTAAAAAGATCAAACAAGAACCAGGATCAAGGATCAAGGTTCAAAGCCAGCCCGGGCACTAAAAAGTCCATGAGACTCTTATCTCCAATTAATCACCAGAAAGCCAGAAGTGGTGCTATGGCTCAAGGGGTAGGGCAAATAGCCTTGAGCTGAAGAGCTCAGGGACAACGCCCAGGCCCAAAGTTCAAGTCCCACCACCAGGAAGAAAAAAAAAGATCAAGCAAGGCCCAAGAGTAGAAACGGAGCTATCAGAATTCAACTAATTTAAGATGAGTAACAAAAACGAGACTGACAAGATGTAGAAGAATATGCTGTGAATCAGGTTAAGAAGGGAGGAGAAATAGTGGAAACCCACTGAAGTAGGCTGGGCACAAAGGTAAATTAAAGTTTTGAACATAGTCTGAATAATTAAGAGATTAAGTGATTAACTTTGTGTTCAAAGCAAAACATTGAAGAGTTAACCCAAATAAGCTGTGTGCAAAAAGAGAATAGGAGTACTTCATTGAAATTGTTTCACCATGTCGGGATGATGAAATAGCTTGGAAATGGCATAAAGATTAACAACACTGTTGACACTGAGTGAAAAAGAGACAAAGTTATCAGTGCTTTTTGTTAAGCTCCATGTACTAGCAGTAACAAGTTTAAACAGAAGGTAAGACCATGTGCTAATACCATGAAAAGAGACTAATAGTTATTTCTAAAATGGAATTACAGGCAATTACTTTTGGCATGCAGCATCTTTGCTAAAAAATATATTACTCTCAAAACTGCAGGTGGCAAAATTTTAAATGTTGCATAACAGCTGTCATGATGCTACTTTTTGGAAGACAGTCAAAATATAAAGATGGCTTACTACTGCTCCATAAAATTTAGGTCAAAATACATTCATACACACACATATATATACACACACAAATCTACATAGAATACTATGTTACAACAAACTGAGCCCAAGAGAAATGAATCAAAAGTACAATGTTATCTGTGAAATTATTCAACAAACCAACATTTTAAAATGGTAATTTTCAGGGTACATATACTTGTTTTTTATTATTTAAATGAATATTAATTTTTTATTTTATTTTTTGTCAGGGTGAGATACAAAGGGGTTACAGTTACAAACATAAGATGGTGAGTACATTTCTTGTTGAACATTATTACCTGAGTCCATGTTTTTCTCTCACTTTCCCTCCCTATTCCATCCCCCCCCAACTGTAAAGTTCATTTCCAACATAAACGTGAAGTAAGCCAGAACCAAAGAAACAAACTCCATGGTTCCTTCACTTGTAATTATTATCTGTCTAGGATTTTCCCTAGCAGAGGATCACAGTAGCTCAACAGCTATGTACATATGCCCATATAAGATGATGCTAAGCAAAATGAACTCCACGATATGAAAACAAAAGGTTTTATTTTATGGCTGTTGTTTTTAATGAACAAGGTGAAGTGACTTCTTTTTTTCCCTTCATTTTTCCCCCCTATGGTTTATCTTCTGTTTTCACTGTTCCTGATTTTGGTTCCTAGTGTATTATATATACACATTCATTGGAATTAGAGAAGGTAAGGGGAACAACAGATGGTGAAACAAAGGAGGAAGTGTGAACGAATGTAACAGAGATAAACTCGGTTTTTGGTTTTGTTTTTTTGTCCATAGTGGGGCAGGAACTCTTGGTGCTATCCCTGAGCTCGTCAGCACAAAGCTAGCACTCAACAACTTGAGCCACAGTGCTACTTCCTAAAGTTAGTTTTTTTATGAGAAAAAATAAATTTATTTTACTTATCTGAAGCTACAAGCCATATCTAAGGTTTTAATAAACACATTCAAGACAGAGAAACATATACTAGTGAAGGTGTGAGTACAGTGGTCTACTCCTATCCACAAAAGAGATGTTCTAAGATCCCAGTAGAAGCCTGAATCAATGGAGAATACTAAAACTTGTATGTGCTAGGTTTTTTTCCCGCATACATACATACTTCTAATAAAATTTCATTTATAAATGTGGAAGAATGGCTATAATAAAACAGAACAATTCACAATATCTTATTTTTTAAAATATGTAACTGTAGACTCTCAAAGCACCTCAGTATACTATACTTGAGAATGAAGCATGCTATTCAGAAATGCATGCAATTGAAAATTTATCAATAGTTTGTTTTTAGAGTTTTCCTTATTTACTTATTATACACACACACACACACACACACACACACACACACACACATTCTGAGGCTTGAACTCAGGGCCAAGGAGCTGTCCTTGAGCTTCTTTTGCTCCAAGTAACGCTCTACCACTTAAACCACAGCTCCACTTGTTACTTTTTGATTGTTAACTGGAGATGAGAGTTTCACTGACTTTCCTGCCCAGGCTGGCTTTGAACCAGAATCTTCAGATCTCAGCCTCCTGAGCAGTTAGGATTACAGGCATGAATTACCAGTACTTGGTTACTACTGGTATTTTTACTGCCTCTAACACCTAGGCTCCTATTACCACTGGTTTTGCTAGTTATTAGTGGTTTTTAAATAAGAAAAAATAAAAAGGATTATACAGTAAAGGAGGACAGGTAGAAAGGTGTTTCCAGATATACAAGAGTCATAGTCAAAGGAAAGGCAAGCAAGAATAAAAGCCAAAGCAAACATTTATGATTTTCTTAGTAATATGCTACTTCTAGAAACTGCAAACTGGTTTTTAACCTCACATTTTTCCCTCTGTGGGGCAATTTTGAAATCAAAGTGACGAGAAAAACCAAAAAAAGATTTTTAAAATCTGTTTCACATTGAATTTTTCAAAGTACATCTGTCTTTCTCAAAGGACAACTGTCATAAAGTCTGTCATCCCTCAATATGTAAACTAAAGTCAGTTCCAATGGTCCCCTCCTTCTCTGTGTAGCAATGCCACTGAGTGACAGGGAGTGTTTTGTTCAATTCTTTTCCTCACTCCTTCTACCTAAGGATAGAGCTGGTGGGTTTTCTCTGGCGAAGCAATTAACAGGTGTTCTATAAATAGCTAGTGAATGGATGAATGATCCAGATCGCTCAATTCAATGATAAATGTTTATAAATCATTCCCTCTATACAAAGAGCTGCATCCTAATCACCAATCCTCAGTCTGCTCTAAGCACCTGGTAATGCATTATCACCAGCCCAAGGAGAAAAGGACTATAAGAGAAGCAGAAGGTGAAGCCTCTGGTAGCCACTGAATAAAAAACAGCACAATCAAAAAGGTATTTGTGAGCCAGACCCAGTGGTTCCAGCCTGTAAGCCTAGCTACTTGGAAGGCAGAAATTCAGGGATCAAAGCTCAAGGTCAGCCCTGACAAAAAAAAAAAAAGTCATGTCAAGAACCATCTGGACAGCAGCTGGATGGTCATTCCAATGGGATGTCCTCCTAGCTACAGGGAGAGCACAACAAATGGGCACAACGATGAAGACCTTGCCATCCCCAGGACCTGGGGAGGTATGAGGAGGAGCGGAGCTTAGGCCAACCAGGCATAAACCAAGAGCCTACCCCCCCAAAAAAGAGGCTGGGGTGATGGCTCAAGTAGAAAAGCTCTTGCCTAGCATACAGGAGGAAAAAGAAAAGGAGATGGGAGTGGGAAGGGAGGAGGAGGGGAAGGGAAGGGGAGAGGAAGAGGGGGGAAAAGGGAAAGGGATGTACAGGAAGTGGGGTGGGACAGGAGGGAAAGAGGGAAGGGAGGAGAAATGGTATTTTTTATTCTCTGAAGGAAAAGAACTGCTCAATGAAGGCCAGAAGTACCTGAGTAATCACATCCCAATAACTGGCCGCTCAACCTCAGTATCTCGTTCCTGGCATCTTGCCCTTTCCTCACTTCTGTAGAATTCTAGGAACAAAACTTTTCCCCATGCTATGTAAATTCCAATAGTTTCCTTCCTCCTGTGCCATCTTGTATAATACAAACTTATCAGCTTTTACTCTGTTCTTGATGTCTAAAACATATAAAAATTTAAAAATGCAAAAGAAAAATTTATGGCCAAGGGAAAGGTAAAAGCATCAAATAAAATTAAATGGTCTGGAATGGTAGGTAAGATTTATGTTCCAAAGGGAACACATGTGATACCCGCTGGCATTTAATAGGAAAGGCAACACAGAAGGTAGGGTGGAAGAATGAGTGGCTTTCACCACCACACACACCTCTCCTATCCCTCTCTCTCTCCTCCCCACTCCACTTGCTTGCTCTCTCTCACAAATACATTCACACACACAACCTTCTGGTAGTGTTTTAATCCCAAACTCAGTAACAATGTTTTTCATGTTTCTATCAAGTCAAGCCTCATAAGCTCCACTTAAAAGATTTGAGAAGACAAAGTCATACATGTATATTCCAAGGGAAAATGAATATGAAAGAAGGAAAATATGAGTAATAGAAGGCTACACTTGAAAGTAGAAACTGAGTATGTGTTTCTGTGCGTACATGTGCATTATCACTAACAGCATCACTAATTACTGCCCTTAAGAATCCTTAGCTTAGAAGAAAAATTTATAATGAAAAATTTGTATTTCAAAATCCAGCAATGAAAAACTAAAGCAGTTAATCAATGTTCCTATTTATTAGCCGTCAAAAGCCATCATTTGCAGTAGCTGTTTGAAGCTGATTTCCTGCCCACGTCAGAATTGCTTCACCCACAGGACTTATATAATGCTGCCCGTGGCATGGGCAATGAAAACCTTACCACATGCAAGCCTCTCATTCACCCTTTTTCTAAAAGATAAATAAATAGGATTCTAGAGGACAAAGCTTGGGTATTTTCTGTTTGGTCGCTATTAGATAAAATCTTACAAACTGTCCAATATTGAAAATTTCTTCTGTGTCTCCTGAATATGTTTTCAACTAAATGTGATAAGTAAATTATTTAAATTCTATATGCTACTATAATACATAAGATTTTCAAACCAACCAGAGTGAATGACAGCCACAAAATATTCAGAGAGCCTAAATATCTCAGTTCACTCCTCTGATTTAAAAGTGACATAGCACTGGAGGCTTGGCTCAGCAGCAGAGTGGCAAAAGTGAGATAGCACTATAAAGCTTAAAGTATTTCATACATTTTTCAAGTATTTTATAAATACTAAGACCTTAATACCTCGCTGTATTTGTTTCCACACCAAATGCAGAAAAAGGAGCTTCTATCTGTCACTTAAACACTTCAAGGAAATTAAAAAGAAAAAGGAGGAGAAGCAGGAAAAGCAGCAGCAGAGCAGCAGCAGCAGCAATCTAAGAGGAAGAACTCAGTGGCGAATGCTGTGCTCCTATCAGGTTCTTCCTAACTGTGTCTACTATTCTATGAAGAAGAATGAAAGGGGTTACATGGAACTTCTCAGATCATCCTGAGCTACACAGTGAGACCCTGTCTGGAGAAAGAAAAAGAGAAGGGAGAAAGAAAAGGAGGAAGGGAAGAAATGAGGCTTGGAGTTCAAGCACCAATACTGCCCCCCCACAAAAGAGAAAGAGCTGTTATACTAACAATAACAACTAACATTCAAGAATATTTACTATGTGTTGGGCCAAGAGCATAGCCTAATAGTAAAGTGCTTGCCCAGCATGCACGAAGCCATGGGTTCAAATCCCCAGAATCACGTACACAAATAAAGTCAAAAGTGGCGCTTTAGCAGAGTGCTAGCCTTGAGCAAAAAGTGTCCAATGACCATGCCCAGGCCCTGAGTTCAAACCCCAGGACTGGCAAAAAAAAAAAATTTACTATGTGTCAGGCAAGGTTCTAAGTATCTCAAATACATTGATTACTTCTTTTAATCTCCAAATAATTACATTAAGCAAGTAACAATGTTAATATTCTGTTTATCCATTTTAAAGATGGATAGTCGAAAAGTTAATTAAAACAAAAGACTGTGTTTAGAAGAATACACACAAATGGTCAATAAGCACATGAAAAATGTTGAATATCATTAATCACTAGGAAAACTTGGATCAAAGCTAGAAAACACCACGTGAAAGATACTTGAACAGCTATCAGCAGGGGGGAAAAAACCCACAGGAAGTAAGCAGTAGGTGCTGGCCTGAAAGGATGAGAAGTCACTGCTGATGAAAAGTGCGGGCGGTCTGGCAGTCCCTCAACACGCCAAGCGCTCACTTGCCCTGTAATCTGGCAGACAGGAATGGCAGCTGATAGGAACAGACTGTCTTTCCCAGAGAAACTGCAAAACTGGTGACAACAGCACAACTAACTTAATGAGTGTCGTGCATGGAGCATCAATTCTCTTTTACTGACTTTTTCACTTACTTTAGGTATTTTTTTTTATCTTTCTTATTATAACAGTTACTTCCCAGCAGAAATGGAGTTTGAACCCAGACAGCCAATTCTGTGTTCTAAATTTATATATACTACACAAAATTAATGAGACAAGCACTATAATTACTTCCTTGCTGAAAAGAGTGAAATATCCACTGAAATATTTAAATCCAAAGCAAAAGTTCTTATTGAGAATTTTTTCTATTTTTGCAATTGTTTAAAGCTAATTAACATGAAAAAATTATAATAGTATCTCACTTTGTTATCTGATATATTGAATTTATTTGTATTTGGATATTTGAAATTTGATAGGGAAGGGGGGAAAACCAAGATGGGTGGGGGCAGTGGGGGGGGGGAGAGAAATGGGTACCAAGACATGTGAAAGGGTATCAATGTATGTGAATTAATGCACCTTCTATCTGGCAAATATCAGGTAACCCTTTTCCTAATTACAATAAAAAATAAATAAATTTAAAAAAAATTATAATAGTAGAGAAAATTCTAGCAAAATATCAGTGGCTCACACCTGTAATCCTAGAAACTTGGAAGGTGAACATCAGAAGGATCATGGTTCAAAACTACTGAGGAAAGAAGTTCACAACCCCCCCACCCCCCCACCCCTGTCAATCCATAGCTAGGCAGGAGAGTTCACACCTGCTCTCCCAGTGACATGGGCGGCTGAGATCAGGAGGGTCACAGTTCCAGGCCAGCCCAGAAAAGTCTCAGCCCCAAGATAAGGGCACAGTGGCACATCTGTCATTTCAATCTACGTAGGGGCTTATGACCCAATCTACCCTGAGTAAGAAAGTAAAACCATTTCTTAAAAACAACCAGAGCAAAAAGGGCTGGAGATAGCCCAGTCTAGAAAGCCTGTGTTATAAGCATAAAGCATCAAATCCCAGTAACACAGAAGGGAGGAAGACAGGGAAGAAGAAAGAAAGGGAGGGAGGGAGGGAGGGAGGGAGGGAGGGAGGGAGGGAGGGAGGGAGGGGGATTTTCTACACGTGGTGACACCTTGGACTAAAATTTGAATTGCAGAGTCAGCAGCTGAAAACAGAGGACATGACTTTTCCATGTGGATTCTGCTTTGTCTACCATGACTTTTATTTCACAGAAACAGAAGCCATGGGAAGAAGTCTGAGTGGCTGTAATACTCTTGCCAGAGTAGTGATGAATGACCCATTCTATGTCCTTCAGTGAGATAAGGAGGTTTCTTATGGCTTGTATTAAGTACTTAGCTAAAACCCTGGGGTAATTCCTATTGTCCAGATGTGTGGTGCATGTAACTGGGAAGACAGAAGATCTCCTATGCATCTCAGCCTGAACAAGCTCTGACTTCTCTGAGAATGGAATTTGGTGGCCAGTCTGACCCATACTGGGGCCAGCTTCTGTCCCTGATGAGGGAGTGTAATCCACTCTCCACACACCTCAAACAGCAGGGCTGATAGCCCCAAAGCACTAGTGTCCAGCAGGGGCTGGGTTTTCATCATTTCCACCAATCTTTGGGATCTTGCTTTGCATTACATTGGAATCCAGGCCTCTGAAAATGAGATGAGTGACAGTACTTGAAAGCAAGGACCCACCAAGTTTTCAAGCCTCAAGAGAGACTGAGCAATAACCACATTAGCAATCAACTCTAAGTTTAGCTATGGCTTATTTGGCCTAACAGGGATTTAATCATTATCCTGTAGATCCAGCTTGGATAGCCAATTTTAAAGCCAAGGAAGAAATTTAACTCTTTCAATTTGAAAACTCAACCCACGTTTCTACCACTGTCCCAAAGAATTCATCCAGAAACCACCAGCACAGCTCTTAAAATATGATTCTCTAGAATGAAGCAGATTCTGTGCATCACTATACAAATCACAGGCTAAGCACAGAAGTAGGTCATTTCGCTCCATCCTTGACATGTTTCAACACTCCAGGAACAGCAACCTCAATGCCAACATCACTCAAGCAGTCCTGTGGGAAATGTTTTGTTTTTCTAGTTCCCTTCAGCCAAAGACAAATTGACTCTTGTTCAAAGAGTCATTAGAATTGCCCTAAGGGACTTTCTAAAAGTAAGCAGAACCTAATCACTAAATGTCTCTGAAAATTCTAGATTCCCAAATGGATTGTGTGGTTCACACTGCAATCATGCTTCTAATCTTGAAGCCACACTCTGCCACCACCTGAAGAATAAAAGCAGGTCCTGGACACTGTCTCAGAGCTTTTGTGCTCAGAACTAGCACTCTACCACTTTAGCCACATCTCTACTTCTGGCTTTTTGGTAGTTAACTGGAGATAAGCGTCTCAAGGACTTACCTACCCAAGACTAGCTCTTAATCAACATCCTCAGATCTTAGCCTCATGAGTAACTAGGATTACAGGCATGAGCCTCTGGCATCTAGCTTTCCTATATTTTTATTAGCATCAAAGAGTTAGTTGTACAAGGGAGTTCCATTTTGATATGTCCAAAATATACAAATATAGATATGTATAAAATATACCTTGATCAGATGCCATCCCTCCATGCCTCTTCCTCATCCCAAACTTCAACAAGCTTCATTATCCCATTTCCACACATGGGCATAAAGTATTTTGATGACATCTCACCTCCATCACCCTCTCTAGTTTCTTCTGCTCTATCACTAGCACCCACACCACCACAGAACTTGTTTAATCCTCCTGTCATTCACTTCTTCCAAGTGTTCAAAGAGGAGTCTTTAACTCCCATTTCCCGCACAGGGTGCAGGAGATCTCCCCCTCACACTTCGCTCACTCACACTCAGAATTAAAACCCTTGTCTTGCCACTTTGAATTAAAAAAAATAAAATGTTCAATGGGGTTTCTGATGTTAGTATTTCACAAATTTACAACAGAATGGCAAGAAAATTGAAAACTATTTATTTTAATCACAGGATTACTAAGTAACTAGATAGATAGATAGATAGATAGACAGACAGGCAGACAGATATGGATGAAATTATATCAAGCTCTTGTTTTAACATCAAAACACTGATGTTTATTCATACTAACAAATAAGTTCAAGATCAGACCTGCTGATTTTATAAAACCACACAATAAAAGTGAAACAAAACTATTCAAACCAGTTAAGCTGAGCTTGATTTGCTAAAATGATTTACACCATTGTCTTAGAGATGATCTCACATCTGAGCACACACTGCCTCTGTGATTTCAGGGCACACATCCTTCTACCCATCAAAATAAATGGAAGGGTTAGAGAGGTTAATAGAGACAGAGCATCTGCAACAGCCTTGTGCATTTCATTCTCCACTCAATAGACACCACTGAGCACTGGGCTATCAGTAATGTTCTTATGAATCATGCATCCTTCAATTCAAGACAGAGACTAGGAGTCAGGGTGCAAAGCAATATAGCTCACCTTCCCGGAATCCCACCACGCTGATCTCATGATGAAATCTCAATAAGACTTCATAAACAATTGAAAAGCCAGCACAGCTTTAATTAGAAACTCACACAGCACACTCCTAAATACCTAAATAAAACATGAGTGAGGACAAGAGCCACTTGCAAAGAGCCAATTTCCAGCTTCCACTTCCCACAAGGCGATTTTTCTCTATTTGGCTGTGCAATCCCTCTGGCTATTTGAGTCCTGACCTAGCAGTAGCAGTCAATAATTTAAAATCATGGACATAAATTTTAAACATAAACCTCATATCCTGTTCTACATTACACTGGTAATAGCCAAAAGTGCTACAGACTGACCAAATAATGAAGTTCTCTGATTTGCTAGGCAGACACCTTGTCCTACCCTAACTCTCCATAAAAATTCACTGTTAAAAACTTACAGCACCGGGCACGGTGGCTCATGCCTGTAATTCTAGCTACTCAGGAGTCTCGGATCTGAGGATTGAGGTCCAAAGCCAGCCTCAGCACAAAAGGACCTGAATGCTTGCTCAAGAGGAGGGCAACACCCAAAAGCCCCCAGCCTTCTCTCTTCCCATTCTCCTCACCTGAGCTATGCCCATGTACTCCTACAGGAAGTACATACACACCTTCAGTCACAGTAATTATAATCCAATAAAGCTTAAAATGTCAGCCTTGGTCGTGCACACTAGCCACCGTGCAAGCACTCAATGCCCCACACGGCAACTGGTTGACCACCAAGAAAGCAATTCTACCATTACTCAAGTACCTAGGGAGAATCTGATCAAGACATTGATGCCCTTTTTAAATAAAAACAGGACTCCCACCTGCACACATAACAATCTTGCAGTCAAACACACCCTGCCAAGGATCAGCTGTCCCGTACCGCTACCCTAACATACAGACAGCTGTGCGGGGCTAAAGCTAGGCTGTCTTCATCTGCCCTCTTTGCTGCTCAGGCTTCACACTGATCAGCAGAATGGACTCAATCTCCCAACTGGAGCAGTGGAGCTAATTATTCACATACTGTCATCTTCATCAAGCAATAATAGACCTGGTAATAAGTCTACTTCATAGGCTTCTTTAAAAACCCATAAAACAATGCTTCTAAGTCTACTGGCTCCAAGCCAGCAAATGTTCAGAACTCATCATTTGTAGTCACTGACCATATGACCCAGGCAGAAAGGGAGGGTATGAAAGCATGGCTCTGACCTGCTGGATTATATCCAGTTAATTTTTCTGTCAATCTGATCAAGCCTTACCTTAAGAAAATCTGCAAACATACATGATTGCTTTAATTCTCTGGTATAAGTTCCCTTTCTCACTTTTTTTTTAAAAAAAAGTGATTTTATGCAACTGCTCCACCAATTTACTTGATGACATTGGTTTTGGAAAGTTTGAGCAGTCGGAATAAAAATACGGAGTGTGAAAAAAAAAAAAAAAGTCCATTCCTACCTCTCTATTGTTCTAAAGACTTCCAGCTGTAAGTAAGAAAGCCAATCAAGTACAAGGCCCAAAGTTCAAGGCCTGGTACCAACAAGAAGAAAAATGCATGGTGTACAGTATCCATCACACAGCATAGCAGCCAACTTACCCTCATAACAACTGCACAAAGCAAGCACTCAGTAGACCTATCTCGGATGGGAAAAGGGACCCACTGAGAGGTTAAGTAACAGACAAGAGCAGACCACACAGGAGGTACAAGGTGGCAGACAACTGGATTCAAACACAGGTGATCTAAATCTGAAGTCTCAGCTTAGAGACATGATGCAACATAGCTTCCCAAGCCATCCACCGGAAGGCTTGTGTGGGTGATGGCACCTCTGTCCTCTATTCTGTAAATCCCCCGCTGCCGGGCCCAGAACTCAAACACTGCTGCTGGGAAGGACGGGTGCTATTCCCTAACAGACAGAAGAGGTGTGAGGTGGCTGGCTCTCCACAGTGACCAGGGACACCCTGGGCATTCATTCCTACAGTACATGTCACCATCCCACACAGCACATGTAGGTGCAGACCTAATTCCTTTTATATACAAAAAGCCATTCTTACACTGCCCTATTGGACTTAATATGCAGTGTGTTTTCTGGACAACCGCCAGGTAAACTGAAGAATTGTTCATCGTTTCAGAAGTAGTCCTCCCCTATGAATTATGTTCACCGCCCAGCTGTATCGACTCCCCGAGGGCTGCATACAGACAGCAGCACTCCCCCTGACTCTAGTCTAGCACATTCATTGAAGCAATGTCTTCACTCAGTCTTCCACAGCAGAAAACCACACGTAGAGTAGCTGATAAATAGCATAAAAATTTTTTTCTCACAGCTGTGAAAACAAAGAAGCCCAATACCACGGTACCTGCAAATTCAACATCCAGAACATCACAGGTGAAGAGGACACAGCTTCTGTTTATGGCAGTTGGCTCTGATCAGAGCCATTTGCCAGACCTCACCTCTTAGCACCATCACCTTAGGCACAGATATAGAGACAGAGACAAAGAAACAGAGATGAAAGAGAGATACCACCAACATTCAGATCAGAGCAGGTAACATAAACATACCATCTTAGGACAAATGGCATTCTATTTGTTTATGTTATTATTAGAGCATAGGTGTTTTGAAATTACGTGGCTAAATATGGCATCTTGTTTCATTTGGGATTGAGTATGAGTATGTGTGTGTGTGTGAGTTTATGAGGGTACAAAGGTATCAGTGGGTGTAAGTGTGGGTGTGAGGAATGGGCTGTGGGGTTTGGAGTAAATATGTATGGATATGAATATTGTGAAGTGTGAGGTATGTGGGTAGAAGTGGGGTGTTTGCGTGAGTGTGTGGGAGTGAGTGATAAGCACACGTGTGTAGGTCAGCGTGTGTAACTGTGAGTGTGGTGAATGCAAGTGTATATATTCCAAAAATCCTAATATCTAAAAAGAAGGCATTTTGTCATAGTCTGTGTTCCCTATCTCTGTAAAAATAGTAACTAATAACAACCTGGTGTTCCACAAAGCAAACTCAGGTGAATCTAGTGTTGTTTCCATCAACACTTTACAGAAAAACCAGCAATAGCTCTCTGAACGAGTACCCATGCACTCTCCACAGGCACTCTCCCTATACCCCGACCCCTGTCTCTGAGTCAAGTCTTTAGGTACCAAAGCAGAATCCATCCCTTCTCCTGGCTGTCACAACCAGGCAGTCAGCTCTGGGAAGCTACCAAAAGGCTGGCGCTTGGCTTTGTGCCATGCAGTCCTCTCAGGGCTCACCCATCTCTATCACTCCACAGGTAAGCATGCCTTGTGCAATCTTTGGGTAGTTCCTCGGGCTTTTCCCAAGCTGAACGTATTTTCTTACAGTTGCAGACCTTCCGGCAGCATATCCACACAAGGCTGAGAGCCCTACCTCCACCCTGACCTAGGTGGCACATCTTTAGTTTGCCACAGCATAATAGCTAATAAAAACAAGACTGCTTCAACGAATGCCCTTCAGAAACAATGCTTCAAAGCTGTTACAATGCCTTCTCTTCGCTCCTTTACTATAACTGTAACCCCTCTGCACATCACCTTGACAATGAAATTAAATTTTTAAAAATGCAATCATCTTTTGGAAGACTAATAAAGACATTACAGACTTGAAAAAAGAGAAAAAAAGGTGAATTTAACAGAATACTCCTCCATCTTTTTCTTCAGCATTCCTAAACTGAATAAGAAAAATGGGATGGGAAGAAGGGGGAAGAAGGAGGAGAAGCAGGAGGGGATGAGGGGAAGGAGAGGAAGACGAAGAGAGGAGGAGGAGGAAATAATGGGCAGTTTAAAATTTTTGTTATATACCACCTCTTCCTAATTACCAATATGAAAGATTAATCATGATTTATAGTTAAGGAAATCAACATGAACAGGGTAGACATGACTACAGCTTGCTCAGTCTTTTGGAACCCCTTTTCCAACCTCATTTTCGATTCCATCCAGTGGTAGGATTACAAACCCAGGTCTATCTCATTCCATTACCCCATGCTACCTCTTAACCACAATTATGGCAGCTATGTCTAAATACATGCAGGGTCTGTTGCAAGTATTCCATTTGCTCTTCATAATAACTTTTAGTTAGGTAGCAACTTTAGCCCTACTTACAAATGAGACAAATAATGCTCAGAGAAGTAAAGGAGGTTGCCTAGAGGCACACAGGAAATGGTGCCATTTATCCGCAACCCCACAAGCTGTGCTCTTACTCACTGAGTGGTCCTCTCTTCTAGGAGTAAAACTCACCAGGCAAAAGCTGGGTAAAGAAAGAGATGACTGGCCCGGCGCAGTGGCTCACACCTGTTTAATCCCAGCTACTCAGGAGGCTGAGATCTGAGGATCAAGGTTCAAAGCCAGCCCGGATACTAAAGAAAGTGAGACTCATATCTCCAATTATTAGAAAATGGGAAGTGGCACTGTGGTTCCAACGGTAGGGTGCCCAAGCCCTAGAGTTCAAGCCCCAGGACCAACAAAAAAGAAAAAAAGAAAGAAATGATTTTCATCAGCACAGGTGACTCATGAGATTGCAAGAGTTCTACACCCAACAGAAAGTTTCTTGACTTAACAGGATGATCTTTATGGGACACATGAACAAATCAACATGGAATGTCAGTGATAGTCCACAAATGATGAAAACTCTTCAAAACATAAGCATTACTTGAAGAATTAAAAACCCTCTTTTATTGCACTTCCACAATTATAGAGTGTGGAGTGATTCTCTATCATTTGCTATTTATGGATATAAAGAGGAATATACTGAATGAAGGCCATATTTTTGTGTCCTGGTGTGTACCTGATGCAAATCCACCTCCTCCTCTGACTCAAGAGCCCTCCCTTCCCTCCAAAAGTCAGAGACAAGTGACTACCAAATGCAAGGCAAAGAATGTGGCTTTTCCAGAGGGCTCAGCAGGCCCCCCCCCCCCACACTGTTATTGAGCAAAGCCAATAGGAGAAGAAGCACAAGGGTCAAAAATACAGTCTTAGATTTACAGTGGCTCCACTTTAGGTTTTTCAACTCTTATGGTGTAAACACACACCCACACAATCTTATTTCAGTGCAGTATTCAACACTTTGAAAAAAAAAAAAAACAGGGTTTGTTTTAGATGATTTTTGCCAACTGTAGTCTAATGTAAGTGTTCTTAGCACATTTAAGGTAGGCCTCCAAAGTAGGAAGTTTGATCAGTTATAATGTACTATACTAAATACTTTTTTGACTGGCAAAGGATTTATCAGGCTGTAACCCCAACACAAGTTAAAGAACACCTGCAAGTATATTTCTTAAAACGTCATCTGAAGATTCTTGTTGGAAAATATATATAAGGAAAAATTAAGAACAAAGGTGGAGGGGGAGGAAGGGGAAAAAAGATGGGAAGGGATAACAATATTCAGGATGTAATGTACAGGGCCTTGAGTTCAAGCCCCAGGACTGGCGGCAGCGGTGGTGGTGGTGGTGGTGGTGGTGGCGGCGGCAGCAGCGAAGGAAGAGGAGGAGGAAGAGGAAGAAGAGAAGGAGGAAAAAGAAGAGGAGGAGGAGGAAGAGGAGGAGGAGGAGGAGGAAGAGGGGGCATTATGTTAAGCAAAGACATATTTTAAGCAATTGTAATACTACATAAAGATCAGCCAACACAAAAACCCATGCATTAAATTGGTCCACAGCTTTTCACATCACTGCTGCTCAACAATTCTCAATTAATGACAAATGAATGCCAGTTTTTTTTTTTGTTGTTGTTGTTGTTAAGATATTTACCCTAGGAGCTTTCAGTAAATAATAGTTACATGTTCAATCTTGGTTTATCATTTGATAGATAAAATGTAAAGGTCCTAAAATACATGAGAAGAAAACCCACTACAAAACCATTCTTCTTTAAGAAGCTATACAACACTGGTGTGGAGGTCAAAAATAATCTTACTTTTAGAACTAAAATGTACAGATTCAACTCTTTAGCCCAGATGGACATGGGGATTCTGTTTTTCTTTGTTCAGTTGGTTGGATCTCTTTTTAGAGAGTGAAGGGAGTTGGGGGTTGAACTCAGGAGGAGCCCTGTTTTTCATAGACTATCTCAGGGTACAGTTTAAATTGTTTTATTTTTCCCTTTAACTTTTAATTTTAAAATCACGTTAAGGCTAGGCACCATGGCTCACGCCTGTAATTCTAACTACTCAGAAAGCTGAAATCTGAGGATTACAGTTCAAAGCCAGCTGGGGCACTGAAGTCTGTGAGATCCTTATATCCAATTAACTGGCAGAACACCAGAACTGGTGCTTTGGCTCAAGGGGTAGGGCAGTAGTCTTGAGCTGAAGAGCTCAGGGACAACACCCAGGCCCAGAATTCAAGCCCCACGGACCAACCCCCCCCCAAAAAAAAATCAGGACTGAGACTTTGACCCAGTGGTAGAGTGCTTGCCTAGCATGCATGAAGATCCGGGTTCGATTCCTCAGTACCACATACATAGAAAAGGCCGGAAGTGGTGCTGAGGCTCAAGTGATAGAGCTCTAGCCTTGAGAAAGCCCAAGGACAGTGCTCAGGCTCTGTGCGCAAGCCCCAGGACTGGCAATAAGGAAAGAGAGAGAGTGAGGCAGGGGGAGTTGAATAGGTGTGAGGATGAGGTACAGACTAGAGAATCACAGCTGGAGGCAAGCCCAGGCATACTGTTACATGCCTGTAATCCCAAATATCTGGAAAGTGAATGTAGTATGATCAGAGTCCAGGCTAACCCGATGTGAAAATTCCTATCTAAAAATAACTCTGAAAGTAAAAGGCTAGGGGTGTGGCTCAGGTGGTAGAGCACCTGCCTAGCAAGTGTGAGGCCCTGAGTACCAGTAAGGCACCAGTACCTTAAAGAAAATAATTTTAGGAGCCAGGAGTTTGGCCTAGTGGTAGAGTGCATGAATGAAGATCCGGGTTCGATTCCTTGGTACCACATACATAGAAAAAAACAGAAGTGGTGCTGTGGCTCAAGTGGCAGAGTGCTAGTCTGGAGGGAAAAGCCCAAGGATGGTGTTTAGGCCATGAGATCAAATGCCAGGACTCGGAAAAAAGAAAAGAAAACAAATGAGGGAAACCATTGAGCCTAAGTTCCTTTGAGTCTGGCTTACTTCACTTAATATGATTTTTTTCTAAGTCTTTCCATTTCCTAACAAATGGGTCGATGTCATTCTTTCTGATAGCAGCATAGAATTCCATTGTGTACAAATACCACAACTTGTTGATCCACTCATCAACTGAGGGACATCTAGGTTGGTTCCATATTTTTGCTATGGTGAATAATGCTGCAATGAACATTGTTGTGCTAATGGATTTAGTATGCCCTAGATTCTGGATGGTTGGGTAAATGCCAAGTCGTGGAATTGCTGGGTCATAGGGGAGTTCTATGGTTAGCCTTTTGAGGCACTGCCACACTGCTTTCCATAGTGGTTGAACGACTTTGCACTCCCACCAACAGTGTAGTAGTGATCCCTCCTGGCCACATCCCCTCCAGCATCTGTTATTATTCGTTTTCCTGATCCTGGCCATTCTAACTGGAGTGAGGTGGAATCTTAGAGTTGTTTTGATTTACATTTCTTTTATGACCAGAGATGTGGAGCATTTCTTCATGCGTCTATAGGCCATTTTTGTTTCTTGTTCAGAGAAGACTCTCTTTAAGTCTTTGGCCCATTTTTTAATGGGATGGTTGTTACTTTGGAGATTAGTTTTGGAGTGATTCAATTTTTTGAGTTGTTGATATATTTTAGATATGAGGCCTTTGTCTGTTGTTTGGTTGGTGAAGATCTTCTCCCACTCTGTAGGCTTCCTAATTAATTTACTAGCTATGTCCTTTGCCATACAAAAGCTCTGCAGTTTAATGCAGTCCCACTTATCCACCCTTTCTCTGATTTGTTGTGATTCTTGGTCCTTATTAAGAAAGTTTCGACCTGTGCCAAGGAGACCTAGTGTATCTCCTATTCCTTCTTGTAAAGTTTTCAGTGTGTCAGCTTTTACCTCCAGGTCTTTGATCCATTTGGAGTTAATTCTAGTGCAAGGTGACAAAGAAGGATCCAACTTTAGTTTTCTGCAGGTGCTTAGCCAGTTCTGCCAGCACATAATCAGTAGAAACCTTGGGCTCTACTAGCAGAGATCTGCAATAGAGCAAAACCTTGATACATAAGGCCATATAGTATGAAGCTAATTGAAAGGACCTCTAGGATAGTGAAACAAAAGCCATATAACGAATGATTGTTGTCCTTAATGTACTATGTTATCCCTCATCTCCTTTGCTATCCCTTGGGTATCTCATATTGTTACAGTATCTCACTTTGTTATCTGATATATTGAATTTATTTGTATTTGATTATCTGAAACTTGATAGGGAAGGGGGGAAAACCAATACGGGGAGTGGGTGGTAGGTGGGGGGAGGGTAATGGGTACCAAGACATGCGAAAGGGTATCAATGTATGTGAATTAATGCACCTTCTATCTGGCAAATATCATGCAACCCTTTTATTAATTATAATAAAAATATATATAAAAAAAGAAAAGAAAACAATTTTATAAAGTACACTTGGGAATGCAATTCTACAGCATATGATCAATACATACAGTCTACCACCTAGCACCAATTAGGAGGGAGAATATTCCCTTGTGCTGGCTCTGGAGTGCACTCACTTCCCAGCCTCACCCTGGAGGACTCTGATCTGCCGTCCCGCCTCTGGTTCTGCTGTGGTAACACCATGTTCTCATCAGTTCACAGCTGTCCAGGATCTCCAACAACCACCCAAGGATGTTCTAGTCTGATCTGTTCTTCTTCTTGTTGTTCATTTTTATCTTCAGGGTATTTCTCCTCATTTTCTCATTTTCTGTAATTTTAGGGGGACTGGGTTTTTGTCATTGTCGTTGATTTTAGTGGTACTGCGGTTTGAACTCAAGGACTTGTGCTTGCTAGGTTAGAACTCTAAGTCATGCCTCCATCTCTGTTTTCCACTGATTATTTTTAGCATAGTATCATCTCCCATCTTGAATGAATCCAAGCTGCAACCATTCCTACCTTTCTGCTGAAATTATCTCCCAATTCACATGCTGTTCCTCTTTCTTGATGTAGTAACCATGGCTATATTTCATTCGCTATCAAGTATTTCCTACCTCTGTGGCATCAGAACTTGGTGACTATTCTTCTTGGCACTGTTTTTTCTGGCTTTCATTCTGTTGAAAGGTGGACACACTGCAGAAGAAAGTAGAGTCAGATCATGGATTTTATGTCTGAAAATGAACATGCCTTTCTTCTGCTCTGCCTTCAGATGGGTCCTCAGGTGGTCTGGGCTTGAGACGAATTATGAGCACAGCTTCCTTTCAGCTTCTGTAGTGGCCAAATCCTACTCATTGGCAGAGGCCTTTTTTCCTCAGTGTATGCTCTCTCTCTCTCTCAGCATCAGGCTTCCCACTCAGGAAGCCCCAAGACAAAGTCTGTCTGCATGGTCCAGCTATCTCCCAGCAGTAGTCCTTGCTGCCTGTTTCTTACCATCTGGCAACAGGAGAAGGAACAGGAACTTCTGTACTATTCTCACAAAGCATGGGTAGAAGGCAAGTACCAAATCCCAGGTCTAGGATATGGCCCTTTCGGTGCTTCTTCCTTCCCCAGTTGTAGCTCTGGCAGCACACTTCCAGGGGTCAGGAGGGTATCTCTCTCCCTTGTTCCCCATGCAAGAGGCTTGTACCACTGCCCTAACAGAAACCATGGTTTCTTTCCTTGCAAGAATTGGACTTGGGGCCTTATGCATATAAACATACAGCCCACCACTGTGCTTTATCCTGGCTGCATAACTGTGATGCTTTTCTCCTTCCCTCGCTAACACTACAGCAGAGTTGCTGTAGCCACTACAGCAGCTGCTTATCTCCCTGGTCTCTGCACCTCCAAAGGATGTTGTCTCCAGAATGCTGTCTTCAGAGCTCCTGGCAGTTTATACAGAAAAGCCTAAGGGACTGCACAGCCAGCCCCCACCAGTACCTCCCCTGAATCTACAGCACTCTAAGTCTGCTCCTGCCCCAGCTCAGCAGGGTTTAGCTCCCTGACTGCCTTGGAATCTCAGTTCTCTGGGCCTCCAACATTAATGAACTTGTGGTTGTTGGAGTTTCAGTTTGGTTTGGTTTAATTATGCTTTCAAGTTAGAAAGCCTTGCTCTTTGTGTGTCACAATCCTGTTTGTATTCATGCCTGAATCTGTTTTAGTTTCAAGGAGAAAACTGAAATAAATTTAAGGTTTGATGGAAAGTCAACTTAAAGCAACATTCCAAATTCCAAATTAAAATATTGTAAGTTTAATCTTAAAACCTAATTTTAAAAAAAAAAGGAGAAAACCTAATTAGAAATGTTTGGCTATTCATCAATGTGACTCTTTTCCCTAGCTATTGATGCATCATTTAGAACGGTCTCATTGTTTTTCTAATCATAAATCCCAAACTACATTGGGAGAATGTATTCAGATATAAACTAAAGAGGCTCAGCTTAAAAAGAACACTAAAAACTGATAATGATTTCTTAAAAGCATTGGCCTCATGTTTGGCAGCAGGCTTTCAGAACAGCAATTACATATTCATGGTCTCCATAATTTTGTCTTACAAAGTATTTCTCAAATCTCTTTGGAGATTACTACAGGGTTAAAAGTTGTCTCAAGATCAAAGATCAAATACAGTGAAGAAAATTCTATAATTGTCTTTAGCAGCTTGCTGATCTTTCCCATCTGCTTTGAGAGAAAGAAGGTGGATGTCAAGTTTGGAAGAAAAAAAAAAAAAGAAAAGAAATCCTTTGTGACTACAAATGTAAGTAAACTGATCCTGGCAAAAGTTCACAGGAAATTCTTCTATAAGAGATCCAAACTCCCTCTGGCCAAAATATAAACGCCATCAACAATAAGAAAATACTACTACTTTCTTCCTGCAATATATCATATGATCAGATTTCTATTATAAAACCACACCAAGTAAATGGATGTCCAACCATTGAGAAGACTTTATAAGTTTAGCATGTGGGTGAATGAGATGCAGCTGGCACTGATGCTGAGAAATGCACCCACTCAAAGAGGTGACTTTCCTGGTACAAAACCAATCATCCTCGATCTCTGGACGTAAGGCCCAGAGATCCTGTGCCTCACCTTCACTTTCACAGTCAAGAAATCTCTAGGTAGCAAAAGAAATAGCACGTTTTTAAGAAGAAAACCGCTGTTTTTCTCCTGTCACAAATGCTCACAGGCATGTGGTCAGAACCAGGTGTGTTTCTCTCCCTCTCACAAGACTACACTCTTCCAGTGGATGAATTTCATGGTATGTAAATGATGCCTTAACAGTTGTTCAGGAAGAAAGGAGTATTACTAGATCTGTTGTTGCAAAATCAGTGGGTTAACCCACAAATAATTCATATCCTCCCTCCTATTTACAGAGTTCTATAGATTTTTTTTTAAATACAGATGTGCCCGGAGCTGGTGGCTCATGCCTGTAATCCTAACTACTCAGGAGGTTGAGATCTAAGGATTGCAATTCAAAGTCAACCTGGGCACAAAAATCTGTTAGGCTCTCATCTCCAATTAACTACTAGTAAACCAAAAGTAGCACTGTGGCTCAAGTAGGGAGGTAGCCTTGAGCTGAAGAGCTCAGGGACAATGCCCAGGCAGAGTTCTAGTTCCACAAACAACCAAAACAAACAAACAAAAAAGGCACAGAAGTATTTCAGTCCACATATGAAAATTAACTCAAAATGGAATAAAAATTTAAATGTAGGACCTAAAATTATACAGCTCATATGATTAAAAAAAAAATAGGAAGAAAATTTATATACTCTAGCCGAGCACAGTGGCTCATGCCAGTAATCCTAGCTACTAAGAAGGCTGAGATCTGAGGATCGTGGTTGAAAGCAAGCCTGGGCACTACACAACATGAGACTCTTATCTCCAGTTAAAAAACTGGAAGTGTTTCTGTGGCTTAAGGGGTAGGGTGATGGCCTTGAGCTGAAGAGGTCAAGGACAATACCCAGGCCGAGTCCAAGCCTCATGTTCAACCAAAAAAAAAAAAAAAAAAGAAGAAAGAAAGAAAAAAAGAAAAGGAAAGGAAAAAAGAAAATTTATATACTCTATTATAATTGTCATCATCTGGATTAAATAAAGAATATGTTCAGCAGGTAGCTTGGTTGTTTTTATTTTTTCAGACAGGTTCTTTTTTTTTTTTTTTTTTGGTGGGTCATGGGGCTTGAACTTGGCCTGGGTGCTGTCGCTGAGCTCTTCAGCTCAAGGCTACTGCCCTACCCTTGAGCCAAGCCCCATTTCTCTTTTTCTAGAGGTTAATTGGAGATAAGAGTCTCAGGTCCTTTTGTGCCTGAATTGGCTTTGAACCTTGATCCTCATATCTCAGCCTCCTAAGTAGCTAGGATTACAGGCATGTGCCACCATGCCCAGCTTGAGATGGGTTCTTACAAAGTAATCAGTCTGAGCTGATTTTGAACTTAAAAAAAAAAAATTGCCATGGCCGGGAGTTTGGCCTAGTGATAGAGTACTTGCCTAGCATGCACAAAGACACAGGTTCAATTCCTCAGTACAACATACATATTAAAAAATGCTGAAAGTGGTGCTGAGGCTCAAGTGGTAGAGCTCTAGCCTTGAGAAAGTCCAAGGACAGTGCTCAGGCCCTGAGCTCAAGCCCAGAACTGGCAAAAAAAAAAAAATTGCCAAGATTACAGGTATAAACACCATCACACCTAGCAAGAGGTTGTTTTTTTTGTTTTTTTCTTTTTTTAAGTAATACCAAAAGCACAAGTAAAAGAGTTTTGTCTGCTTGTTTGTTTCATATAAGGCCCTCAGGAGAAACTAAAAAGGAGCTAGTATAAGTGGCCAAGTTATTCTCTGCATTCCTTAGGTAACCTAGAGTAACTGTTCATTATAATACTAAATTCTCCACCCAGGTCTTCCTGCCTCCATCTGGGGTGGGTGGTATAGGAACGTGGCTGACATCTAAGCTGGGTGTGCTGAAGGATGTGGCCATCTCTACCTGGGATGCCCGCATCTCTGCGTGAGTAAAAAGCAGAGAGACACTGCTATGAGGGCTGCACAGAGCATTCCTTGCATGCAGCAAGTAATCACTCTTTCTCCACTAGCACATCTCCAGGTTGTACTGTGGACTTTGTACCCATCAACAGAGTTGAGCTACCTACACCTTTGAGGGGATCTTCATTAAAAGGCCTTGGTAAGGAGACATAAGAGTAGTATAAGTACACAGACAATGAAAAAAGAAATATGAGAAAAGTAAAAAGAAATATATAATCCCTGAATTTAGAAGACTGAAGGAGGAGAATCACAAGTTTGAGGCCAGCTGGCCAAGCAGAGCCATTAAACAAACTTCCTACTCCCTCAAAGCTTTTGTGAGATAAAGGAGGGAGAGAGAAGCAATGAATGAGCTGGGTCATGCTGGACGTGAAGTCATGCAGGAATCTCACCTGGGAAGGGCACCTGGTGAATCCACACCATCTTCCAGGCTGCTTTACCTACACACAGAGCTCTTCTCTACACAGTAGCTACTTGGTTTATTTTCCCCTGACTTCAACTGAAACGGGGTGCCTTTCTCAAATTTTTATTCTCTCACTTAAATTAAGCACAAGATTTTTTGTGTGTCTTTTCTTTTTTGGTACAGGGGATTGAACCCCAGGACGTTCCTAGGTAAGCGTTTTGCCACTAAACTATATCCCAGCCCAAGCACAGGAATTTTTGCCTGCTTTGGGTCAACATTTAAATTTGGGAGGCATATTTCATAAAATAAAGGGCAGGAAAATGCTTGGTCAATAATAATAGATGGAATGTGCTTCTCTATACCAACTTCACTGGGTTAAAAATGCACAGGAATCTTCATTTCTCTATACAGGATTTTCAAATTTTTATTTTGAAATTTATTTCATATTTTAATATTTTTCCTATGCTTGGTCAAGCACAGATATAATAAATCCATATATAAGGTGGGCTTACTGTGCATTACTGAAACTCCAAAAGCCACAGATTTCACTCATTTTCTTTTTTACTTTTTGATTTTGATTTTTTGGTCATGGGACGTGAACTCTGGGCCTGGGTTTGTCCCTGTGCTCTTCAGTTCAAGGCTACCACCCTACCCTTTAGCATGGGTGTTGTCCCTGAGCTTTTCAGCTCAAGGCTACCACACTCTCCCTTGAGCCACCAAGACTCTTCCAGTTTTCTGGTGGTTTATTGGAGATAAAAATCTCATGGACTTTTCCGTGCCCAAGCTGGCTTTGTACCACAGTCCTCAGATCTCAGCCTCCAGAGTAGCTAGGTTTACAGGCATGAGACACCATGCCTGGCATCTCATTTTCTAATGAAACATGTTCACCAAACAACAGTTGCTAAGGCTGACCTTCAGTAACAAATCTACAGTAAAACCACATTTATTAGCCAGGTGTGGTGGCTAGCTATTCTGGAGGCTGAGATCTGAATATCACTGTTCAAAGCCAGCCTGGGCACTAAAGAACTTGAGACTCTTATCTCCAATTAACCACTAGAAAATGGGAAATGGGGCTGTGGCTTCAGAGGTAGGGCAGTAGCCTTTAGCTAAAGAGCTCAGGGACAATGCCCAGGCCCAGGGGTAGGGTGGTAGCCTTGAGCTCAGGGACAGCGCCCAAGCTCAGAGTTCAAGCCCTACAACCCATAAAAAACAACAACAACAATTATTTCCTATCAAAAAATTTGCTTTTCAACTAAATGTATTAATCTTCATTCCTTCTAATTCCACGATACAAATACAACAGAGAGGGGCCGGGAGTTTGGCCTAGTGGTTAAAGTGCTTGCCTAGCATGCACGAAGACCCGGGTTCGATTCCTCGGTACCACATACACAGAAAAAAAAAAGTCAGAAAATGGTGCTGAGGCTCCAGTGGTAGAGCTCTAGCCTTGAGAAAGTCCAAGGACAGTGCTCAGGCCCTGAGCTCAAGCCCAGGACTGGCAAAAAAAAAAAAAAAAAACACAAATACAACAGAGATAAAGCTCAGAGACAAGAAGAAATTGCTATATTGTTATCAAGGGTATCTCTACTTCACTATTTTTAATTCTTATCCTGAATCTAAGAATTGTTTCATGGTCTCTTTACTGGGAGAACTACAGGTTTTTACTCCCTCCAGCAGGCAACAATGGCTCTTTGTCACTAAGAGAAAAGCAATACAGAATGGAGAGGTATGAAGGAGCCCTGGCCAGCCCCAGGTACTGGGAACTACACACAGGAGGAGCAAGCATAAATAACAGCAAATATCTGAGCAATCCTGAAACCAGTCTAGTTTATAAAACCCTGGGGAAATCTTGATGAGCCCCCAAGCACATATTTACCTCGTCTAAAGACAATCACTCCAAGAAACAGCTCCAGAGAGCTTAACACAAGACTGAAACAAAGCACATAAATATGAATGCTGGCAATCTCATGTTATAAGCATGGAAACAGAATTAGGACCAGAGCAACATGGCAAAAGATTTAGGACAAGTAAGTTCAACACAGGACAGAGCTCACACCCTAGAACTAGATCATCTGGGATGTGGATTACATTTCTGCCCTTTATTACCAGCCATGTGACTTCAATGCATTGCTCTACCTCCTCAAACTCATCTTCAAAACAGGAGTGGTGGTGATGGCGGTGACAGTGATGAGGTGACGATGATAAGTTCTCTACCCCACTAAATGGATTGTTATAAGGTAAGTCAGCTGCAAGAAACAGAAACCACATTTAAAGATGGTCAAATCCAGAGTCTTTATTGGAAAGCCGGCAACTACAGGCGGACTTCTGTCAAATGACCTTCTGCCTTTCTAATACACTTAACACTTAGAAAACTGAGCCAAGACAGTAGTAAAACAAAGAAAGAGCAGAAAAACAAAACCAACAAACCAGATCAACCCCAATGGAGAGATGAAGTGAGACACCATGGTGACCGGAGGAGAGCCAGGAGACGGAACACGAGGCATGGCATACCCACACCTGAGCTGGTCTGCTCCTAAACAGAGTCAGGGGCAGGGGGTAGGAGGCAGGGTCCAAGACACAGGACTGACAGGTCATCCAAGTCCCTGCCCCGCCTCTAGGAATTCAGGCATGCCCATCCCCTGAGAGGTGGGACTTCCCTGCCTCCACCATGAAGACAAGATGGCGCAAGTTAAATGCAATACCTATCTACCAGGTGGCCAGAACCAGCCTCCCCATTTCAGGATAAGCAAAGTAATATGAGGTACTTCACACAAAATCCCCCATAGGCTGGACAGCTCAAGAGGCTGAAATCTGAGGATCCAGGTTCAATGCCAGTCCTGGCACTTAAGTCCATGAGACTCTTATCTACAATTAGCCACTAGAAAACTGGAAGTGGCGCAAGGGGTAGGGCAGTAACCTTGAGCTGAAAAGCTCAGGGACAATGCCCAGGCCTGGAGTTCAAGCCCTATGACCAAATTAAAAAAAGAAAAAGAAAAGAGAAAATTCTGGTTGGGAACAGAAATCATGCCTGCAGTCCCTGTATCACCAGAAAGTTGCCACACAGCTAAACCTCAAATTTTGTCTTGGCAACAGGAAAATTCAAGGCACAATGCATAATAAAAATGACAGAAAGTTCATTAAAATGCAGTGTGATACAATGCAAGGAAGCAACGGGATCCAGTAAAATGCTTTATTGGCTGGACTTTTATTTAGGCCTTCCTTTGTTTGGCTTGAACTCAAATAACAGGTTGACTGGCAGTTGTCACTTACGTAACAGATATGCATCTGTGCATGTCCACAGTTGCTATTCACATGCTCCTTACAGAGATTAAGTAGTCTCAGATGGACGTCTCAGACTCCTCTGGGCCAAGAGGTCATTGCAGGTCATCCTGTGCACTGAGTGGAGACTGCTTGCTAGATGAACCTCCCAGTTATCAGAAATTGGCACCAGCTCATCTCACCACAGAAATTTTATCACCATCTTTATCAGCCCCCTTTCAGAAGGTCATCTGGTCAGACATTTGCTAACCTTGGACTTTTCTTTGAAGGTAGGAAAGGGGTATTTTGTAGATCCAGGATCCTATTAACCATTCTGTGTCCCTGGCAACCAGAGACCCTGTGCTTAGTCAGCCTCATCAGCTACCAGAGAAGCAGAAATGGGAAGGGTCAAGGTTAGAGGCTAGCTCAGGCGGAAAGTTAGTGAGAGCCCATCTGAATCAGTAGGTTGTGCAGAGTGGCGGGGGCCTGCCATCCTGGCCCTGTAGTAGGCCGTTGGTAGGAGTAGGTGAGAGGATATCAGCAGAGGCCAGCTCTGGGCAAAATCATGAGCTCCTGTCTGAAAAATAACTAGAGCAAAAATTACTGGGAGTGTAAAACTCAAGCAGTAGAGTGCCTGTCTAGGACCTATAAGGCCCAGTTCAAACCCCTGTATTACCAAAACATAAAATAAAAATAAATCTGCTATTTTTTAAAGAAACTGTCAACCTAATCTGATTTTCCAATTATGTTTAAGATGCCCAGAGTTTAATAACATACAGTTAACAAAGAAAATGAACTTCTGGGCCAAGTTAGAAAGCCCTACAGCTATCAAGACTATACTAGGGTTTTATAAACTGAGAGATTAGGGATTTCGTTTTATAAGTCTAGCGGGGACTCCCAATCACATTTCAGCGAGGGCTGAGTGCAGATAAGAACTTCATTTGCTTCAATGACCTAGACTTAACTCTTGATTTGCACTTCTAAAATGGGCCTAGAGCTTTGACTTTGAATGGGCATGGGGTTGCAGGGAAGACAGGAAGGGAAAGATATCACTAAATGACTAATAAATAGGCTGCACACCATACGAATGAGCAACCAATGTAATGCCAAAGATCAGGTTCATGAACAGTATGAACAATCATGAACAGTTAATTCCATTTCAGACGTAAAAATTCACTTCAACAGGATTTTTTTAATGCTGCCTTCCCATCCAGTGACTCAGAATATACCTGTACCAATGACTCTAAAAGTAAAGACTGAAGTAGTAACCAGGACACTGAGCAGTCTCCATAGTTTGTTTGAAGCAGAACTCAAAACCACAATCAAATCAAAACAGAATGTGTCACAACATGTACCAAGAAGCCAGCACACCCTACCCAAGACATCACAAGAACACATCCAGATCCAGAGGTGCTACTTCAACTGTCCAAAAAAAAAAAACCTCAGAACTAATTCTATGTACCCAGCAAGTAACACCATTTAGAACATATAGATAACACAAACACATCAGCAATGTTGAGACTATGTCAGTGATAAATGCAGTCATCTGGGAGAGGAGATGTGCTGTATTTAGTAAGAGAAACCTCTACCTAAGTGATATGTGTGGCCCCTGTTTATCTAAAGTCATTCAAGCTGGCTCTTGGAGATTGCACAGCTCTCTATGAAAGGTTTCAACTGAAAAAATTCAATTAGAGCCGAGTGTAGGTGGCTCACGCCTATAATCCTAGCTACTCAGGAGGCTAGGATCTGAGGATCACTGTTCAAAGCCAGCCCAGGCAGGAAAGTGAGTGATACTCATATCTCCAATTAACCACCAGAAAACAGGAAATGGCACTGTGGCCCAAAATGGGTAGAGTGACAGCCTTGAGCAAAAGAGCTCAGGGACCACGCCCAAGCAGAGTTCAAGCCCCATGACAAAAAAAAAAATCAGGATTAGGATTTATGGGAGGGAGACTGTGCATGGCATGACTAACGTGCTAGGTACAAGCCTAGGAAATGTGGCCCCGTTCAAACCCCAGCACTGACAAAAAGAAAAAACATATTCATGACTTAGGCTGGTGCCACTTGGGGATGAATTTTTCACTTCTGTCAGTTCAAATGCTGGTGACACAATCTTCTGGGAAGGAGTTCTCATAAGTTTGACAGCACTGGAAATTAGAAATGGCTCCTAAGCTCACCTTACGGTACCACACTTAAAGAGCAAGCTTCATGTCCTAAGCTCTACTGCTTTCAAAGAACAAGACCAAGTCCTAGCAATGAAAATTTCCCTTGTAAATAAGATTAATTGTAGGGGCAATCTGTGATGATTGCCTTTTTCTAAGAAATAGTGTAGGTAATTAAATAAATGAGTTAGAATATACCGTTATATTATTTGGTTCTTTTAACTACTTGTGGGGGGAGGGAGACATGGAACTTCAGAAACTCAGGGCCTGGGTGCTGCGAGCGCTTTTGCTCAAGGCTAGCGCTCTACCACTTTGAGCCACAGATCCATGTCTGGTTTTCCAATAGTTAATTGTAGATAAATCTCATGGACTTTCCTGCCCCAGCAGGTTTTGAGCTAAGATCCTAGATCTCAGCCTCTTGAGTAGTCAGGATTACAGCCATGAAGCAACAGCATCCAGACTTCTTTAGTTTCTTTTTTATTTTTTTTGCCAGTCATGGGACTTGAATTCTGGGCCTAGGCTCTTCAGCTCAAGGCTAGCACTCTACCACTTGAGTCACAGAGCCATTTCCAGGTTTCTGGCAGTTAATTGGAGATAAGAGTCTCATGGAGGGCCAGGAGTTTGGCCTAATGGTAGAGTGCTTGCCTAGCATGCACAAAGACCTTAGTTCAATTCCTCAGTACTACATACATAGAAAAAGCTGGAAGTGGTGCTATGGCTCAACTGGTAGAGTTCTAGCCTTGAGAAAGTCCAAGGACAATGCTCAGGCCCTGAGTTCAAGCCCAGGACTGGCAAAAAAAAAAAAAGGCTCATGGACTTGTATGCCTGAGTGAACCACAATCCTCTGATCTCAGCGCTTCCTGAGTAGCTAGGATCATAGGCATAACCACTGGCACCATTTTTTTTTTAAGTCTAAAGAGCTCCCATATGACCCAGCAATCACACTCCTTGGCATTTACCCAAATGTCCAGAAACAAGGACATACTAAATCCACTAGCACAACAATGGTCACTGCAGCATTATTTACCATAGGAAAGATATGGAACCAACCCAGATGCCCTTCAGTAGATGATTGAATCAAGAAGATGTGGTACTTATACACAATGGAATTCTACGCTGCCATCAGAAAGAATGACATTTCATAAGGAAACGGAAAGACTTGGAAAAAATCATATTAAGTGATGTAAACCAGACCCAAAGGAACATAGGCTCAATGGTTTCCCTCATTTGTAATAATTATTACACATTTAGGACTCTCCTAGCAGAGGATTACAATAGCTCAAAACCTAGGTACATAAGGTCATATAGGATGAGACTAAATGAAAGGATCTCTCGGCTATGGAAACAAGAGCTTTATCTTGTGTGATTGTTGTTCTTAATGTACTATGTTAGTTCTCTTCTCTTTTTTGCCCTTATGGTTAATCTCATATTGTTACTGCATCTGACTTTGTTACCTCGTATATTGTATATACGTTTATTTGTTATTTGAAATAGGAAAGGGAAGAGGGGAAACAACATGATTGGGAGGGGGTGGAGGGAGGGAAATGGGAATAAGAACATGAAAGGGGTATCAATATGTGAGATATAATGTATCTACTGCCTGACAAATGTAACTATAACCCCTCTATACATTATCCTGACAATAAAAAATGAAATAAAATAAAATAAACATTTTTTAAAAGTCTAGGTCTCACTATATTGGAGGACTGACCTCAAACTCCAGATCTTCCAGGCCTGGGTCTCCCAAATGTTGTAAATACAGGCCTGACCCACCATAACTAGCTCTCCACTAATGTTTTTCATGAAATGAAGTATGAGAAAAAATATAAAATTACTTCCTCTATATCTCATGGCAGAAAACTTAACTTTGAATCCTAGAATTTGGAGGAAATTCTCAAACTAATGAAGGAGATGAAAATATGAAGAATATCTGAAAACATCACTCAGCTGCAAAAGTTTCTCTCATAAACAGCAAGTGAAGAGGAAAAAGGCAGCCCGGCTCCCAGGCCACATACCTGCCGCTGCTCTGTCTTTTAAGATTGATTATCTCAATACAAGGGATGACTGTCTTTCTAATACTTATTTTTCAACCTCCTAGTCTACAGAAGTCCCGACAAGGAGAGCTGGCAAAGCACACAAGTATCATAAATCACAGAGACAGGCCAGCCGGACTTAGTTCTGTGCTCTCCACCCTTTCTGCAGCCCCAGAACACTTCCTCTTCTCTGGGGATAAATTGCCAGATAATCATCACATGGATAATTGAGCTCTACCGCTTCTTTTGAGTGTTTTTAAGAGCATTATTTTACTCCCACTTTATCAAATAGAAAAAATGAAAGAAGAAAATAACATAGTAACTACAAACATACCTTCCCCCCACACTGAACATTCAATCTGGCCACACCTGCTTCAGTTCTCTTCAAACCCAGGTGTGTGTCCTTGGCCATATTCAATCCAAAGTAGCAGAAATTTTAACTCATCTCTCAACACTGTATTTTTTTTGGGGGGGGGGCCAGTCCTGGGGTTTAAACTCAGGGCCTAGGCACTGTCTTTGATCAAGGCTAACGCTCAGCCACTTGAGCCACAGCACCACTTCTGGCTTTTTCTGTGTATGTGGTACCGAGGAATCAAATGCAGGGCTTCAAGCATGCTAGGCAAGCACTGTACCAGTAGGCTCCACTCCTGGCCCTGCAACATCTCATTCTTAAGAACAATGTAAGGTCTTACCAGACACACTATCTGGTATTTATATGTCATGTTTTCCAAACTTTGAAACTTCATCATGACTTTCCCCTACACCCAGATGCAATTCAAGTGCACAAATCATACTTGATAATTGCCTGAATATTCTGTTGTCTAGACAATAATTACATTGTGTTGGGTTTTTGTTTATTGTGTTTGTTTTGCTTGTTTTTCTGATTCTGGGGCTTAAACTCAGGGCCTGGGAGCTGTTCCTGAGCCTCTCTGTGCTCAAGGATCTATACCACAAGAGCCACAGCACCACTTGTTTTTTTCTGTTCATACTGTACTAAGGAATCAAACCGAGGCTTCATGAATGCTAGGCAAGTACTCTATCGTTAAGCCACATTCCCAGCTTCTAGAGGTGATGTTTTTGGTACACAGGCAGGGTTTTTGTTTGCCAAGTTCATTTTACAATTTTTTTTGCCAGTCCTGGGCCTTGAACTCAGGGCCTGAGCACTGTCCATCAGCTTTCTCAAGGCTAGAGCTCTACCACTTGCACCTCAGGACCATTTCTGGCTTTTTGTATGTATATGTGGTACCGAGGAATTGAACCCAGGTTTTCGTGCATGCTAGGCAAGCACTCTACCACGAAGCCAAACTCCCGGCCCCCATTTTACAATTTTTTTTTTTTTTGCCAGTCCTGGGCTTCAGCTCAGGGCCTGAGCACTGTCCTTGGACTTTCTCAAGGCTAGAGCTCTACCACTTGGGCTTTAACACCACTTCCAGCTTTTTTCCATGTATATGGCACCGAGGAATCAAACGCGGGCCTCCGTGCATGCTAGGCAAGCACTCTACCACAAGGCCAAACTCCCGGCCCCCATTTTACATAGCTTGTTTTTTTATGACAATGACTTCTTTGGAGAACCCCCCACAACTTGTCACCAATGCAGTTGTTGACTGAAGTCAGTTATCACCCTGGAGAGTATACAATGATGCCTTTCTTATTATTCCTCTACAATGATAAGAAGCATTCTGCCATGGGTTGGGGATACAGCTCTGAGCTGCAGCACTTGCTGAGGATGCTCCAACCTAGTTCCATCCCCAGCTCTGCAATTACAATAATATAAAAATTACAAACACAATCATCCAACTAGAAAGTAGAGATCTGCTTCTTTTTCCTTTCTCATCCCCCCATTCTACAACTCTATTTAACTACCATGTATACTAATGTGTTTTATAATATTTGATAGGGATATAGCTTTGTAGAGATGGGAAGACCCCAGATTACTAGAAATTAAATTGATCAATAGATTCAAAAAAAATATTCACAATCAAAACCATAGCAGGCAGTTGGGTATCAGTGGTTCCCATCCTAGTTACTCAGGAGGCTGAGATCTGAGGATCATGGTTCAAAGACAGCCCAGGAAGGAAAGTGAGTGAGACTCTTTGTCGGGGTGCTTCGTCCCCAGTCCCTCTTGAGGAGGGATGAGGAAAAGCACACCCCAACCAGTCCAAGCCGTGAGAGGAGAGGGCCCACTGTCCTCCCGCACTCAGCCTTGCTTCTCCGGAGCACGAATAGAGACGCCACGCAGCTTCCTCAAGGCAGGAATCTCTCTCTCTAGAACTCCCCTTGTTATACTGGGTGTGGGAGCCTATCAGCACAACAGGTGAGCAGGATAAAGAGGTCCACTTGTTTACCCCTACTACAGGTCTCAGCAGAAAGTTATTAGAATGGCATTACTCGGCCCCCAACAACTCTTATCTCTGCAAGTGGGGCTGTGGCCCAAGTGACAGAGCAGTAGCATTAAGCAAAAGTTGCTTAGGAGCAGCACCCAAGCCCAAAGTTCAAGCCCCAGAACCAGCAAAAAAAAAAAAGGCCAGAGCAGGCTTTCTAATAAAAACTACCAAGGTGATTCTAAAACTCATGGAGTATGGAAATATCACAGTGAAACCTCTTTATACAATATATGCTGATAAAAATTAAGATAAAATAAAATTTTCATAGAAAAGAATCTAAATATAGAGTAGCTTTAACACGACTCACAATGAATAAAGTTGGAGGACAGCATTCTATAAAGTTAGAGGAAACAAGACAATGTGATATTGGCATAATAGAAGACAGAAAAACCAATGGAACAGAACCCAATACCCCACCCCCCCAAAAAAATCATATTGTGTCAGCTTAGAACATCTGATCCGTTTACAGTTTGTCTTTGCTCAGTTATGTCACTAGAAGTAGGAAGCCAAATCTCTCTTCTTAGAAAGTAAAGACCACACACTCACATGGGCACTATCTTGACAACATGCAACAGAAATCACCACAAATCAGAACCAAAGCACATCAGGACCTACAAGACTGATTTGAATTGGGAAACAAACATGTCAAGGAAGCTTACTGGCTCTGTAAACACTGAGCTGGTCTTCTGCCTCTTTGTCTCCTGGCTTGCTGAGCCTGTATGAGGCCACACCAAGCCAATGATAACCTGTAACTTCCAGGGATATGGGTTACACAGAAGTATGCATCTGCCACTCCTCCTGTGACCATACACTACGCAGGCAACCTCCTATGTACGATACATTTCTTTCATGTTTGTTTTCCTCATTACACTGTGACATCATGAGGATGAAGGCACTCATATTCAATTCTAGCTTATCTACCCCAGGCCAATGCCTACCTTGAAGCTTAATCTCACTAAGTGTTCATCATTTGACAAATTACAGGTATTGGAATTTATTCTGAAAGATGTGTTTAAATTCCTGTTTTAATTAATGATTATTTTCTAATGAAATAATACAAACATGTTTAAATTTAACTTATAGAGACCTGTTTATAAGCAGTTAGTGACTTAATTAGCTTGTAGTCTTGTATACGTGACATTACCGCCACCTCGTGGTGGAGAGTAGATATTACTACTACTGCTGCTGCTGCTGCTGCTATGTTGAGAAAGTCCCTCAAGAATCTCCAAATAGGTTGTGAACCAGCCAAAAGCAAACCTATTTCCATCTGCCAACCATTCAGCATTACCTCTTGTGGTCTGGAAACTTCCAAGATCCACTGGGGACATCAGTTCTTGTGTGTTCTTATCAGTTTTGTATACCCGAAACCAAAAATGGCAACACCTTTTGTAAGCTTCAGCAAGTATTTATTAGCTTGCTGACAAGACTCCACAGCCATTTTAAAAACAGAAGAATTTTAACACGGAAAAATAACTAAGCTACAGGCCAGGAGTTTGGCCTGGTGGTAGAGTGCTTGCCTAACATGTATCAAAACCAGGTTATATTCCTCAGTACCACATACACAGAAAAGGCCAGAAGTGGTGCTGTGGCGTGTGGCGTGTGGTGTGTGGTGTGTGGTGTGTGGTGTGTGATAGAGCTCTAGCCTTGAGAAAGTCCAAGGACAGTGCACAGGCTCTGAGTTCAAGCCCCAGGACCAGCAATAAATAAAAAATAAATGAGCTTCAAAGTCACAAAAAGACAGGGAGAAATCTTTGATACATACTTAGTGAACAAAGTGAGTGAATCTGGAAAGGCTACAGACAACAAGGCCCAAACATGACACTCAGAAAAGGATAAAACTACAGAACCAGAAAAGAGGTCAGTAGTTGCCAGGCCCTAGGGGAACAAAGGGATGACCTGGTGGGGAACTGACAGGTAGTGACCTCTAGGGCACTGACACACTGGGGACTCCAGTGTGGTGGGCGTCCAAACCCATACGCTGGGTGACTGTAAGAACAAACCTTCACACTGAACACTGATTTGGGGCAATGTGGAGTAAAGGCTGCACATGTCTGTGTGGGTTCATGTATTAAATGCAGACTGGATGTGGACTGTGGACACTGGGGGGCGCTCTGCCTGTGTAGGAGCAATGGGTACTGGGGAATGCTATACCTTCCTCTCAATTGTACTATGTACCTAAAACTACTCTAAAAAACTAAATGGCTGGGCACCAGTGGCTCACGCCTATAATGCTAGCTACTGAGGAGGCTGAGATCAGAGGACCTCAGTTCAAAGCCAGCCTGGGCACAAAAGGACCTGAGACTCTTATCTCCAATTAACCACTAGAAACCCTGTGGCCCTGTGGCTCAAGGGTAGGGCAATAGCCTTGAGCTGAAGAGCTCTGGGACAACACCCAGGCTCAGAGTATATGCCCCACAACCCGAAAAGAAGGAAGGGAGGGAGGGAGGGAGGGAGGGAGGGAGGGAGGGAGGGAGGGAAGAGAGAATATTCTTAAAGCCAATAAGTTTTCACTGACTTATAGATATTAAATAAGCAAAATGCATATTTATAAGTACCTCAAAAATTGTGATATGTTGGGCAATGGTGGTTCACACCTGTAATCCTAGTCACCCAAGAGGCTCTTTTTTTTTTTTTTGCCAGTTCTGGGCTTGAGCTCGGGGCCTGAGCACTGTCCTTGGACTTTCTCAAGGCTAGAGCTCTACCACTTGAGCCTCAGCACCACTTCCAGCTTTTTCTATGTATATAGTACCGAGGAATTGAACTCAGGTCTTTGTGCATGCTAGGTAAGCACTCTACAATTAGGCCAAACTCCTGGCCCCACCCAAGAGGTTCTTATCTCCAACTAACTACCAAAACAATACTAATAGTAATAGTAACCAGCCATAATGGTACATACCTGTAATTTCAGCATTCAGGAGGCAAAGAGAATAGGATTGTGAATTTCAAGCCAGCTTGGGCTAAAAAGCAAGGCTCTGTCTCAAAAGATAAAAACCAAGGTGGGGGGAAAAATTGTGCTGGGTGCCAGCAGCTCACACCTATAATGCTGGCTACTAAAACCTGAGGATTGTAGTTTGAAGGCAACCCAGGAAGCTAAGTCAGTGAGTCTCATGTCTTCAATTAGCCACCAAAATGATGGAGATGGAGCTGTGACTAAAGTGATACAGTGCCAATGTTAAACCAAAAAGAAAAATTAAGGGACAATGCCCAGGCCCTGAGTTTAAGACCCAGTACCAGAAAAAAATAAAAAATAAAATATCAATTTCACAAAACCAACAAATACAGCCTCCTGCTGACACCAAACCCTGACACCTCAAAACTATTGCAGGGCTCTGATGGTGACTCAGTGGCAGAGGGCTTGCCTAACCTATACCAGGTCTCTAGTTTAATACCCAGTACCACCAAAAAAGAGAAGAAAACACTACCAGAAAATCCTGTAGAAGAGTAAAAGCTATTTTTACCTCTGATCAACTTTAACATAAAAGTTTATTATAGTCAATCCATATTAGTAAAAAATTTTAAATTTGGGGCTTTAACAATAGGCCAGAAGGGCCTAAAGACTGAGATGATTTAAGGGGAAAAAAAATCTATGGTATTTAGCCTTTTAGCTACCCTAAGATAACCAAGATCAGGACACCCTGAGAAAAATATGTTTATGTTACACAAAATTACAAGGTTAACCACAAAATGTTGTTTTCATCACTGCTTGCTTACGCAAGCACAATCTGCTTGGCAACCTGTGTGTAGTTTTTGCCACGTAAATCCAGCTCTCTCCGGGCGTGGTAGCTCACGCCTATAATCCTAACGCCCAGGCCCAGAGTTCAAGCCCACAATCAGGGAAAACTAAATCAATAAATTAAATAAACCCAGTTCTGCTAAAGCTCAAGGCTGCACTTTGGGGGTGGTCCTGGTGCATCAGTCCTTCCCTGGATCAATAAATTTGCACATCTCAATCACATTCTGAGTGGTCTCACTACCCTCTGATCTCTGAACCCCATAACAATCTCACCTACAAATTTTAATTCAGAAACTGTACAATGAAGAGAATGCAGAAGGGCACTAAAATAAATACTAAGCTACATCAGAGTTCACCCCAGTAATGCAAGGAAGACCTCAGCACTAAGAAACCTGCACGTGTACAGAACAAGAAGTAACCCATGTAACTACCTATTCAAGAGTTACATGATTATCTCAGTATGGACTAAGAAGGCATGACAATTTTTTAAACAATTCAGATTTTTATTAGTGGTGGTGGTGGTGGTTGTGGGGCTTGAACTCTGGGCCTGGGTACTATCCCTGCACTCTTCAGCTCAAGGCTAGTGCTCTACCACTTGAGCCACAGCGCCACTTCTAGTTTTCTGGCAGTTAATTGAAGATAAGAGTCTCACAGACTTTTTGTGCCCAGGCTGGCTTTGAACCACAATCCTCAGATCTCAGCCTCCTATGTAGTTAGGATTACAGGCATGCACCACCAGTGCTCAGCCACAACTCAAATTTTTAACCCTAAACAAAACAGAATAAATAACTACTTGGTTAATGTCATTGAAAAATACAAAATTTGATACTAGTCCATACTTTCTCAGGTTTCAATAGAAACATTAGTGACACAACGAGGCGCCTTTTGTTCAAATCCAGAAGGAATAAAAAAAGTGCCTCATTGCTCTCCAGTACGGACCTTGAGTGCTGGCCAATGCTAGGAAAGGTAAGGTCTCGTCAAACACGTACATTTCTATAACACTAAGTGTCAGACACCATCTTCATCACTTCAGTACTAAGTCATCTAACTCACACGATCTTTCTAACATTACTTCTGAATATTATAGATAGTAGCTGAGGCACAGAGGATACAAGAAACGTATCCAGAGTCTCACAGCTAGCAACTGGGTAGAAATGGGCTTAAAATCCAAGCAGTGGTGGTTACAGGGCCCGTGCCTGTCTGTGCAATATGGACATCTCTATCATCAACAAAGCTAGAGAACCTATGCGGCAGGTGACACGACTGTGTCTACAAAACTCAAAGGGAATGAAGTCGAAATATTGTTAGAAGGAAGAGTTTAGTGCAATGTTTGTGAACTTACTTGTTAAACTGAAACCTCTTTGTACATTTACTTAAAGATATGTTTAAAAATAAGAATTTAGTACAGTGGCTGATTATAAGATCATAGACAAAACCAAGTAGTATTCCTACCTATAAATAATACAACTTGAGTCACGCAGTGGCCCATATCTGTAAATGCAGCTACTCGGGAAGATCAGAGCTTAGGTAAAAAGCTGATGACACTTCATCTCAATAAATAACTGGGCATGCTGGTTCACACCTCTCATTCTAACTACTACCAAGTCATAATTTGGAAGCTTCAAGTCTAGACCAGCACAGGTCAAAACACAAGACAGTATCCGGGAAAATAACTAAAGCAGATGCTAGATCTAAAATATACTAGGACACGATAAATTATACAGGACTCTAGGCATTCACACAGTAAGACCGAGGGCGGATACTCTTAGGAGAGGAATACAAAGACACAATGCCTGTGTACATCTAATCATATAAAGCAGTGTCTAATGAAATGAACTCCAGGACATGGAAACAACAGGTTTGTTTCTTTATTTCTCTTTTTGTTTTCTTTTGTCTTGTTCATTAATCTGTCTGTGGGAGGGTAAGGAGAAGCACAAAAACAGAGGGACAAATGGTGAAAAATGTAACAAGTACTCACTAGACACTATATTAAAAATAAACTATACAACATGTAGGTGAGAATGGGAGAAAAAAACTAGGAAAGAAGGAAGGAGGGGGTGACATTATCCAAAAAGAAATAAATTCATCAGGCCAGGAGTTTGGCCTAGTGGTAGAGTGTTTGCCTGGCATGTACAAAGACCCAGGTTTGATTCCTGGGTACCACATACATAGAAAAAAGCAAGAAGTGGTGCTGTGACTCAAGTGGTAGAACTCTAGCCTTGAGAAAGCCCAAGGACAGTGCTCAGGCCTGAGTTCAAGGCCCAGGCCTGACAAAAGAAAAGAAAAGAATGGGGCTGGGAGTTTGGCCTAGTGGTGGAGTGCTTGCCTAGCATGCACAAAGACCCGGGTTCGATTCCTTGGTACCACATACATAGAAAAAAAGCCAAAAGTGGTGCTGAGGCTCAAGTGGTAGAGCTCTAGTCTTGAGAAAGTCCAAGGACAGTGCTCAGGCCCTGAGCTCAAGCCCAGGACTGGCAAAAAGAAAAAAGAAAAAAAAAAAGGAAAGAAAAGAATGTTCATTACCCAACTTAAACTTATGCCCAAATAAATAAATCAAAAATGGCTGGAGTTCAAATGATAAAAGTACCTACCAAGCCAAGTACAAGGTCCAAACCACCAAAAATAACATTAATAATGACAACATAAAATATAAAAACGATGTCAATTTTACTAGTAAACTTGAAATTAACTTACTGGAATTGGCACTGTGACTCAAGGGATAGGGAGATAGCCTTGAGCTGAAGACAGTGCCGAGGCCCAGAGTTCAAGCCCCAAGACCGTCAAAAACAGAAAAAAAGAAAGAGATAGGAAGGAAGGGAGGGAGGGAGAGGGAGAGGGAGAGAGGGAGAGAGGGAGGGAGGGAGAGAGGGAGAGAGGGAGAGAGGGAGAGAGGGAGAGAGAGAGAGGGAGAGAGGGAGAGGGAGGGGGGGAGAGAGGGAGAGAGGGAGAGAGGGAGAGAGGGAGAGAGGGAGAGAGAGAGAGGGAGAGAGGGAGAGGGAGGGGGGGAGAGAGGGAGAGAGGGAGAGAGGGAGAGAGAGAGAGAGAGAGAGAGAGAGAGAGAGAGAGAGAGAGAGAGAGCGCTTCTTTTTAAAATTGTTTGAATTTTTGTGGCTAGTACTCAGAGTCTAAGCTTACTTGGCTTTCTTCCTCATGGATGGCACTCTTAACACTTAAACTACACTTCTAATCTCGCTGTGTGTGTGTGTGTGTGTGTGTGTGTGTGTGTCTTGAACTCTGGGCCTGGGCACTGTTCCTCAACTTTTCAGCTCAAGGCTAGCACTCTACCACTTGAGCCTCAGTGCTACTTCCAGTTTTCTGGTGGTTAATTGGACTTAAGAGTCTTAGTTTAGGGACTTTGGTGTTTAGGATGGCTCTGAACCGTGATGCTCCAACTCAGCCTACTGAGTGGCTAGGATTATAGGTGTGAGCCACTGGCACCGGCTCTAGCCTTGCTTTTTGCTGGTTAGTTGGGAATGGAGTCTCATAGACTTTTCTTCCCAGGGTGGCCTCAAAGCTTGATCCTCCTGGTCTCAAGCCTCCTGAGCATCTAGGATTACACGCATGAGCCACCAGCACTGATTAGAAATGGACAGTCTCAGGCCAGGAGTTTGGCCTAGTGGTCCAGTGCATGCCTAGCACGCACAAAGCCCTGGATTCGATTCCTTGGTACCACATATGCAAAAAAAAGCTAAAGTGGTGCTGTGGCTCAGGTTGTAGAGCACTAGCCTTGAGAAAGCCCAGGGATAGTGCTTAGGCCCTGAGTTCAAGCTCCAGGACTGGCAAAAAAAAAAAAAAGAAGAAGAAGAAAGAATGAAAGAAATGGATAGTCTCTTCTTAAATAGAAATGTACAATTCTCCTGGCTTAGGTGAACATAAAATTCCTAGGGAAGGAACTATTCAAAAAATACAGACTTCAAAATATATAATATATATCAAAAGGAATGTGTCCTCCAACATCTAAGTCAAGTAGCAAAGTGGAAAGCAGAGCAATCCTAAAAGCTCCTCCCACCTAACTGCACAAAAAGAAGACAAAGGGAAAATGCCCATGTTTGGTCAACTTATGCCCCATGACTTAGGCCAATCTCCAGAACATTTCATGCCTGCATCACCAGGACAATACAGAACAACTTTCTGCAATGTTGGTCAATCCCAGCTGTACACACCCAATAATATACACTGCTTGCTTCAAAGTTGATTTGACAGAGCAGACTCTTGCTCCAGTGAGTCCTCCACTACCTAGCAGCTGATGCTTACATAAAAATAGCTGCTTGAAAGATCAGCAGAGAGGCTGGAGGTATGACTCAAATGGTAGCACACTTGCCTAGCAAACACTAAGCCCTGAGTTCATACCCCAGGACAACAACAATGAAAAGGACTAAGTGAAGCAAACTAGGTCATACATGAGGAAATTGTCTGCACTGCAGTAGGAAAAATTCTGGCTACAGATGTAAAAATGTTTCCTTAAAAGTAAAGATCATAGAGGCTGTAATGTCATTCAGTGCTAGAGAAATTGCTTAGCATAAACAAGGCCCTGGGTTCCATCCCTCCCCGCCCCCCCCACACACACACACACAGGCAGGCAGGCACGCACGCACGCACGCACACAGAGGATCTAATGACTATGAAATGAATAAACAAGGAGAACTAGGATTCCCTCTTGGAAGAATTTTTATGAGACAGAAACAGCTATACATTGAGATGCAGGAAAATGCTTTTGATGTCACAACCCCATAACTAATCTGCCAGGCAAGGAACCAGCCAATAAGTATTCATGGGGCGGGCACCTACAAATGAACAGTGCACCAGGTTCTAATGTGATGTAAAGTATGGTTCCATCGAGAGACAGGTGCTTACAAGGACAAACATGTGAGGAAAGCAAAGCAATCCAAAATCAAGTCAAGTGGACAGTAACAGGAGCATTCTCTTTCGAGTCCACCATGTATAGTGAAGAACAATAAAAGAAAAAAATCAATTGCAACAAAATTTGTGACAATTCTAAATCATCTAGAGAAATGACAACTGACAAAACAGTAAACCTTCAAATTTCCATACAGTCTATCCTACCCTCCTTGAGTATTCATCAATTAATGAATGTCAATTAAGTAACCATTATCATTTGTAAGCCACTGCACTGGAGTCCTACTAAATGTATTAAAATTAAGACCACAGGTAAAGTACTCAATTCTCTGGTAGAGCCAGGATGGAAGCGGGCAATGAGGCTAGCTCCTAAACAGTGAAAGAACTGGGCTGAACTGAGTATCTTTACTGTCAGTCAGTGCTATTTAGATTGCTAAGGAGAAAATGACTCAGAGGCTCAATCAATGCTCTTGTGTTCATAAGACAACCCACTCCACAAGACAACATTTATAGCTGAAGAAGTAAGGTTGATGTCACAGTGATTCAACAAACATTTACCAAGCTGTGTTCACTGCCTGAAAAAATTAAGGTTTTAATAAGTAATAAGAGTGATTGTTGAGTGCTTTTTGTTTACTTCCTTGCAACACAGACAAGTCCAGGTCCTTGATCTGAAAGAGCTTATATTATAAGCTTATATTATAAGTACATGCAAAAATAAGTTTCCTAAAACCAGTCCTGGTTTTCCAGTCATTAACTTGCTAACCAAGAAGTAGAAGCTGGGAAGCTATCACCCTTCACTTGTAAAAACTGAATGATATATGAATTCCAAGAATTAGATACTATTCAGCGGTACTTTTAAGATACATCAAGAAACTTTATTTACAGCCAGGCACAGTGGCTCACGCCTAGAATCCTAGCTACTCAGGAGGCTGAGATCTGAGGATCTTGATTCAAAGCCAGTCCGGGCACTAAAGACTGAGACTCTTGTCTCCAATTAATCTCTAGAAAACCAGAAGTGACGCTGTGGCTCAAGGGTAGGGCGGTAGCCTTGAGCTGAAGAGCTCAGGAACAGTACCCAGGCCCAGAGTTCAAGCCCCACAATCGACAAAAAAAAAAAAAAAAAAAAAACTTTATTTACAATTCTTCATCAGAAAATTTCATGTTGCATAATATAATCTATGGTACAAAGCAAGATATGGCCAGACAAATATTTCACTGAGCTATTACTAACTATTAAAAGGTTTCCAAAAAAGAAATGTGTTCTATTAAAGCTTTAGGGACACTGAGCCTCCAAAAGCCATATAAAAGGCAGATACTGCCTTGAGGCAAAAATGCTAGGAAGTGACAGAATGCCTTCCTTACAATTTGCTGCTAGGTTATTACCCATGATAAATTGATAACCATTCATTAACTTTGAGAGCAATAGACAACTGGCAGGCTATTTCATGCCTCAAAGAATTTATGACAAAAATGACAGGTGTCTTTGAATTCAGAAAAGAAAAAAGATTCTCTCCTGTATTCTTTTAAATAAACATGGCAACAGACAGGCATATTTGCTGCTGATAAGAAGTAAAGGTTGAGCCAGGAGCATGGCCTAGTGGTAGAAGGGGGGGGAAAACAAGATGACTGAGAGTGAGGGATGGGAAACGAGGACAAAAACATGAGAAGGGATATCAATGTGTAAGAAGTAATGTGCCCACTACCTGACAAATGTAACTGTATACATTAGCCTAATAATAAATTTTAAAAAGGAAAGGGAAAGGGGAAAGAAACAGATCAAGAAGAAGTAGTAGTAGTAGTAGTAGTAGTAGTAAATGTCGGCCTAGTGGTAGAGTGCTTGCCTAGCATGCACAAAGCCCTGGGTTTGATTCTTCGGTACCACATACATAGGAAAGGCTGGAAGGGGTTCTGAGGCTCAAGTGGTAGAGCTCTAGCCTTGAGAAAAGTCCAAGGACAGTGCTCAGGCCCTGAGCTCAAGGCCCAGGATTAGCAAAAAAAGGAGAAGGAGGAGGAGGAGGAGGACGACGATGACAACAACGAGGAAGAGGACGAGGAGGAAGAAAAGAGGTCAAGGCTTTCTCCATCATTTAGAAATATCTTGCTATACAATGTACTCTAGATGAAGAGAGGGAAAAATTATGCAAAATATATACTAATAGACTAAATTAGAATAGGGTGAAATTAAGAGTCAGGAATTATGTTTACAAGTTTTCTCTGCCGGCCTAACCTTGCTGTGGCTAGAAAGCTGGTTCCCCAAGGATTCTCTCTGAGCCCAAGTTCGTCTCCCTCTCCCTCTTCCCAAATTGATCTCTATCAGGCTTCAGCTACTACAGCTCTTCTCCAGGGAAGCCCCTCTCCTAAACAAAGACTTCCTCTAAAACTATTTAGGTCCTAGTTTTTAAAAAAAAAAAAAAAAGTAGCCAAAAATAGTAAAATAGCCAGAGGATGAGTGACAGCCAAAAGCCAAAAAGCAAACCAAATTTCTACATGGGCTCTAAGAAAAGTGCAAGATGGGAAAGCTGGATGGACCCAGAATGAGTCATGAAGGAGGACCCAGGGTGGAGATGGTACACCAGTACACCCTGAGCCTTCTCATTAACCTCTACCCCAGTCACCGAATGCACCCACATGACCTACAACGGCCTCAGTTGGAATTTGAGCAGCTTCACCCTGAAAGAGATCAAATCTAGGGGCCAGGAGTTCAGCCTAGTGGTAGAGTGCTTGCCTAGCATACACAAAGACCTGGGTTCGGTTCCTTCGTATGACATACACAGAAAAAAGCTGGAAGTGGTGCTGAGGTTCAAGTGGAGGAGCTCTAGCCTTGATAAAGTCCAAGGACAGTGCTCAGGCCCTGAGCTCAAGCCCAAGATTGGCAAAAGAGAGAGAGAGAGAGAGAGAGAGAGAGAGAGAGAGAGAGAGAGAGAGAGAGAGAGAGAGAGAGAGAGAGAGAGATATCAAATCTAAGTTCTCCAGCTTCACAGAGAGCCTTCACCATATCTTTAAGCTCTTAGAACAACACCTTAATAAATATACTACAGACCTTCTGTGGCCACATGAGGCTAGCTAGCACTGGCCACAGCTGTCTCGTCTCTAGGGGAAAAAAAAAATCTCCTCTGCCAGAGACCATCAGAAATCTCAGAGCCCAATTGTCTGCTGTGGCCAGCACAGCCTTCTCAGCCTGGTCCCTCCAGCCATTCTCCCAGGCAATCCATTCGCCATTCACACTCAAGCAGCTCCATCAGTTCACCGTTATCTGTGATCCACAAGCTATTTTCACAGCAAAAAAGCCAAGATGCTGCTACTGCTGTGCTAACGGTGCTTACAAAACCTAGGCACCAGCTCCAGGTCACCTCTCTCACGGGACCATCCATTACACACCACCATCCACTTGCTCATCTGAACCACAGCTTTCCTGGAGGCTACTATGTGGCAGCCCGGCATAAGCCGGGCTGGAGAACTACGTTCTGCAATGACGGTTCCTGCACACGTAACGAACATGTGCAATGCTATCGTGGCAGTGGGTCTGTGCATTTCCCCTCTTCTGGCCCAGTTCTCATTTTCTGGCTGATGTGACCAGTGTAGGATGCCTGGCCATGCATCATGAAGACCCCAACAGGAATCCACAAGTGTGGACATCCCTGCACCAAACTGCTCACAGTCAGACTGCTGACACCAGGAAAAAAATAAAAAAAACAGGAGCCCACAGGGAACCAAACAAGGGAAGGGGGGTCCTGAGTGAGAATGCAGAGCAGTGAGAAACAAGAAACTGTGAGGCCAACTGCACCATTGCACACACTGCCAACCGTTGGTCAGGACTCTGACTCCGTACTCACTGCAGTGACGGAGCCTAACCTGTGAGTGCCAGAGTCAATCTGAGTCCATTATCTTCAGCTCTGCAGCCAACCTGCCACCTAACCCAGCACCAGAACAAATGCTAGAAAGTGTGATGAATAAAGGGCATCTTTGCCAACAATGCCTACAACATACAGGTACATACCTGGTGTGCATTTGTATGACAAGGCCATTAGAATCACTGGATTTTAGAATAAGACTAAGAGGGAATGTGGCCTAGTGGCAGAGGGCTTCCCTCAGCACCACATATACAGAAAAAAACCAGAAGGGGTGCTGTGGCTCAAGTGATAGAGCACTAGCCTTGAGAAAGCCCAAGGTCAATGCCCAGGTCCTGAGTACAAGTCCCAGAACTAGCAAAAAATAATAATAATAATAAGACTGAGAGTAACAGTATACAGTACATTTCAAAAAAGTAATTTGGGATCAGGAACATGGTCTATTAGTTGAGTGCTGACCTAGCATGCACGAAGACCTGGGTTCAATTCCTCAGTACCACATACACAGAAAAAGCCAGAAGTGGTGCTGTGTCTCAATTGGCAGAGTGATAGTCTTGAGCAAAAAGTGTCCCAGGAGTGCAATGGCTCACACCTGTAACCCTAGCTACTCAGGAGACTCAGATCTGAGGATCAAGGTTCAAAGGCAGCCCAGGCACAAAAGGATCTGAGACTCTTATCTCCAATTAACCTCTAGAAAATGGGAAGTGGGGCTTAGCTCAAGGGTAGGGCGGTAGCCTTGAGCTGAAGAATTCAGGGACAGCACCCAGACTGAGTTCAAGTCCCATCACCCACAAAAAAAAGTGTCCAAGGACAGTGCCCAGGTCCTGAGTTCAAGCCCCAGGACTAGCCCCCCCCCCAAAAAAAGATTTATTCTACCATAAAAAGCCATAGAATATTTTAAAATATATTCAAGGTAGTCGTAGGCGAGCATACCTGTAATTCTACCTACTCAGGAGATGGCAACAGGAGGTTCAAAGTTCAAGGTCTAGACAAAAAAAAGTATGAGACTTTCAAAAACAAACTAAAAGCAATAGGACTGGGTGTATGGCTCAAGTAGTATACTAAGTACAAAGCCTTTGGTTCAACCTCATTAACCCATCCTCCCCTCAAAACATAGCTGGACTCAAAATACAAAATCAGGAGCTTTGGAAATAGTTTAATGAACTGAGAGAAAATCAAGCTGTAGAAAGAAGAAAGAGGTGAAAAAGAAAGGAGGAACCAAGTATAAAGAAGTAGATAGAAAAAAGTTTGGGGACTGGGAGTTTGGCCTAGTGGTAGAGTGCTTGCCTAGCATGCACGAAGACCAGGGTTTGATTCCTCAGTACCACATGCATAGAAAAAGCCAGAAGTGGGGCCGGGAGTTTGGCCTAGTGGTTAAAGTGCTTGCCTAGCATGCACGAAGACCCAGGTTCGATTCCTTGGTACCACATACATAGACAAAAGCTGGAAATGGTGCTGAGGCTCAAGTGGTAGAGTGCTAGCCTTGAGAAAGTCCAAGGACAGGGCTCAGACCCTGAGCTCAAGCCCAGGACTGGCAAAAAAAAGAAAAAGAAAAAGCCAGAAGTGGTGCTGTGGCTCGAGTAGCAGAGTGCTAACCTTGAGGATAAAGCCCAAGGGCAGTGCTCAGGCCCTGAGTTCAAGCCTCGGGACTGGCAAAAAAAAAAAGACAGTGTCTCAAGTGGTAGAGCTCTAGCCTTGAAAAGCCCAAAGACAGTGCCCAGGCCCTGAGCCCAAGGCCAGGACTGGAAAAAAAAAAAAAAAGAAAAGAAAAAAAATTGTCTCTCAAGTTGAAAAATGCCTTCCTATACTTCAGTTCCTTTTTATTGTGATTAATAGAAGGGTTACATTATATTCACCAGATAGAAGGTGCATCACTTCACATACATTGATACCCTTTCTCATGTCTTGGTCCCCATTCCCCTCCCCCCACACCTATACTTCAGTTCTGTGAAACACTCTAATCCTTATTTTAATGTATTCGGGTTTTGGTGGGAGGGTTGTTTTTTGTTTTTGCCAGTCCTGGGGCTTGAACACAAGACCTGGGTACTGGCCTTGGACACTTTTTGCTGAAGACTAGCGCCCTGTCGCTTAAGCCACATCACCACTTCCAGGCTTTTCTTAGTATATGGTACTGAGGAATTGAACCCAGGGCTTCGTGCATGGTAAACAAGCACTCTACCACTAGGCTACACCCCCGGCCCACCTTTCTTTTCTTTTCTTTCTTTCTTTTCTTTTTCTTTCTTTTTTTTTTTTTGAGATAGCTAGCGTTGGTCTGTCTTACTTGAACAGGAACAATTCATACCAGAACCAAGTATCAAAAGTGTTTTGCCTCCAAAGCATTTACCACCCTCTCAAACTTCACAGCCAAAATCAACTCTTGTCCTGAATCCTGGTTCACTTCGCACTCCCTCCAACCAGCAAGTCACTCAATTCATGTCTCAAGCCACTTGGTGCCAGGCACTGGAGTAGCATTTGGCAAAAGAAACAAGAACATCACAGTCCATCACCAAGTGCAGTGTTCTTCACCCCGTGGGACTCGATCAGTCTGTAAAATCTATTATCATGGGTCCCAAGAAGTACTTTTTAACAAGTGGAATATATGAGAATAAAAATTTTTTTATTTGGCTCTTGTATCACAAGAAATCAGGTTAAATATTGTTTTCAATATTTTTGTTTGGGTTATGTGTGTTTACATAAGATAGAAATATTATTTATATTTATATATCTTAATGGATATCATAAACAAAAGAAAGTGAAAAATAGCATTAAGTCCCTATTAGTCAACAGCTTCGATAAATGCCAGGGAAGAAGGCCTTAGGGAACCCATTAGCACTATAATTAATTAAAAATTACTTGAATTGGCATATTCCTACTTTGTGCTTATTTTACAAGTGCTTGAAAACAGTTGGTTTGCCTCCAACAGATTAAACATCCCTGTTTGTCTGTAGGCTTAATTAGCTAAGCAAATCCCTTTCTATTTGCTTCAACAGTACAAAGAAACTAGAAAATAGCATATCAGAGTGATTATAAACTCCTAATTAGCTGGTACAAATGTAAAAAGTTTCTATGATACTTTTAATGAATGCTAACCGGCTCTACCCAAGTCATCAGCAGGAATCCATCATCATAAAGCCAAGAGGTGCTGGGCTGGCCTGAAGAAGCCACAACCATGAGGGGAGACACCGTATCCCTTAGAAAGGTCACTATAAAGGTAACTTTTATTTTTTGTTTTATTTTTTGCAAGTCCTGTGCTTGGGGTTAGGGCCTGAGCACTGTCCTTGGGTTTGCTCAAAGCTAGAACTCTACCACTTGAGCCACAGCACCACTTCTGGCTTTATCCTATGTGTGCAATACCAAAGAATTGAATCCTGGCCCCTTGAAGGTAACTTTTAAACACAAACCGAGTCCAATGTAAGAACATCCAGGGCCGGGAGTGTGGCCTAGTGGTAGAGTGCTTGCCTAGCATGCACGAAGACCTGGATTCGATTCCTCGGTACCACATACATAGAAAAAAGCCAGAAATGGTGCTGTTTCTCAAGTAGTAGAACTCTAGCCTTGAGAAAGCCCAAAGGACAATGCCCCAGTACTGGCAAAAAAAAACACAGAAAGAAAAAGAAAAAGGAAAAACACTGTTGAGTAAACTTGCAAGGCACCTAAGAAACATAAGAAAATCAGGGAACTTGACCAGGAGGAAATCAATAAATTAATATTATTTACAATAGCAAAAAAATTAAATAAATTTAACAAAAAAAAGTGAATGACCCCTGCTATAATTTGGATCTGAAATGGTCCACAAAGGCCTATGTGTTAAAGGGGTCCTGTCCAGCCTCAGGAACTGGGAACTGGGGGAACCATCAAGAGATAGAGCCTGGGTGGAGGAAGCTAGATCACTGAAGACATGCCTTTGAAGATGGCCCTCCTCTTCCATTTTCTTTTACTTCACTGGGACCACAAGGTAAGTAGCCCTATATAATATACAGGCCCAAAGAAATGAGACCATGGGCAGGGAGCATAGCCTAGTGGCAGAGTGCTTGCCTCGCATGTATGAAGCCCTGGGTTCGATTTCCTGGAACCACATACACAGAAAAAGCCAGAAGTGTGGCTCAAGTGGCAGAGCACTAAACTTGAGCAAAAAGTGTCCAAGGACAGTGCCCAGGCCCTGAGTTCAAGCCCCAGGATGGCAAAAAAAGGGGGGGCGGGAGTTTGGCCTAATGGTAGAGTGCTTGCCTAGCATGCTCAAAGACCTGGGTTCGATTCCTCGGTATCACATACATAGAAAAAAGCTGGAAGTGATGCTGAGGCTCAAGTGGTAGAGCTCTAGCCTTGAGAAAGTCCAAGGACAGTGCTGTGCTAAGGCCCTGAGCACAAGCCCAGGACTGGCCAAAAAAAAGAAAAAAGAAAAAGAAAAAGAAATGAGACCATAAACAGAAACCTCTGAAACTTCCGGCCAAAATAAACATTCCTCTTCCTGAGTTGATCATCTCATTCAAGCCCTAGTAGTGGCATTAAAAAGAAAATTGATTTGACCAAATATAAAATGTATTCAAAAAGAAAATTTCATTTATGCCTCGCTTTTTATTTCAACCATAATTTAGCAAGCTAACAAAAAATCATTTCCACTGAAAAATCATTTCCATGGATCTAAAAATTAATGTGATAGAAAGCATAGATGAATATTTTAGGAGTAGATTAAAGCTTCAGCTAGCGTAGCAATTATGCACTAGTATTCTGTTTATAGTTCTGCTTGGATTTCATTTGGGCTCATCAGGGATCCCCTGAGTAAGATTAAAACACTTTATCTCTTATCTATAAATAGACCACTGCATCTGAATATAAAGAAGATCTATAAGTACACAGGGAGACTGCTCCTTAAGTCAACTAGGTTAAGAGCTGTGAAGCATCAAATCTGGCTGCTGATACTATTAGCCATCTTATTAGCCTAACTACCGGGGAAGTAGGAGTCAAACATATGAAGGAGAGAGCCCAATGTTGGGAAATGAAATCTGAAGAAGGTATTACCTATGTATTATGTATTATGCACTGCATGATTCCATAAAAAGTATTTAAGCATTCAACCAAAATTTCCAATTTTAGTTTTACAATGATTCCTGCATTCATTCACAATGTTCTAAAAATGAGTAGAATATAAACTCAAGACTAATGATTCACACTTCCGCACAAGTCACAAAAGGCCTCAGGAAATACCTCCGTCCTGAAAAGCCCCTCTCCTAGCACTAGGATAGCACATGTGCCACAATCACGGGAGACTCCTGACTTTGTGCAAAGAACCAGACTGCACCAAGCAGCCCTTTTTCTAATTTAGCTAGAGGGTGAGATTCCACAGCAGCTGAAAGTATCATTTATTTTAGTTTTAGTTTAATATTCACCAAACAGTTAAAGAGCCAAACAAAAGCCAAGTGCCAATGGCTCACACTTATAATCCTAGCTACTCAAGAGGCTGAGATCTGAGGATCACAGCCCAATCAGGAAAACCCACGAGTGACTCTTATCTCCAATTAACTAATTAAAAAAAGAAAAAATCCAGGGGCCAGGAGTTTGACCTAATGGTAAAATGCTGGTCTAGCATGAGGAAGATCCAGGTTCGATTCCTCAGTACCACATACACAGAAAAAGCTGGAAGTGGCACTATGATTCAAGTGGTAGAACTCTAGCCTTGAGAAAGCCCAAGGACGGCGCTTTGTCCCTGAGGTCAAGCCCCAGGACTGGCCACAAAAAAAAAATCCAAAACTAGAGCCCTGGTTCAACTAGTACAAAAAGCCACAGGACCAGCACCAAAAAAAAAAAAAAAAAAAAAAAAAAAAAAAAAAAAAAAAAGTTTCCTTGTCCTGCTTCACAAAGGCAGACAAAATCACTTTCTCACTGGGGTCAGTGGACTCTCAAATTTTTAAATAACCCCCTACTCTTATTTCTTCATTTGTCATCACCCTTATATATCTGTCAGCTATTTCTCCTTAAAACACAAGGTTTTAACCAAACTACACTCCCCACCATCTCTTCACTTTAATGTATCCCCCAAATTCAGCTCCACTGTTGCTGTTCTGGTGATGGCGGCTGTGGTAGAGGTGGTAATGGTGGTGGTAGGTCTCAATATGTAACTCAGTCTGGCCTCAAATCTTCTCTATAGCCAAAGATGGTCTCAAATTTGGCTCCTGAATGCTGACATTACAGGCAAGCACCCTAAGGCTACCCCAACCCTAATTTTAATCATTTCTTTTAATTCATGTAACTGAGTACCCTACTATGCCAGCCACTGAAGGGACAGCTAAGAATTCCTCCAACATAAAATTTCAACAGCTGTTTATAAAGTTTATAATATGGCAGAAGACCAAGAAGCAGGAACTCCTAATATGTGCTATGATGAGAGACAAAGGATATTACAAAAACTCCTGGAACGTTCCACACAGGTGAGAGGGCACAGGAAGGATGCTGGAAGATGTGATGAGGCTGAAACATGGAGGATAATACTACGATTTGGATTTAGACTATCCCCTAACACTTCCTATATTAGAATCTTGGTCATCACTGTGGCAAAATAAGGAGCAGTAGGATCTAAAGAGGTAGAGTCTAATGTGAAGTCACTAGGGCATTGCCTTCAGAAGGAATTCATTTACTTACAGAATCGAGGCTAGTACCGGCGATAGAATTGCTACAAAAGAGCAAGACTGTCCAATGCACAGCAAAAGAACAACCTTCCTATTTGACTTCCTGTATTTTTGTGTGTTCCCACTTTCTCATGCATGGCCCCTCTGTGGCATCACCCCATCTGAGCTCTTCACCAAAGCCAAGCAGATGCTGGCCCCAGGCCTGTGAGATACAGATCCTTCATACTAAGCCTTCAGACTGAGCACTGTCCTTGGACTTTCTCAAGGCTAGAGCTCTACCACTTGAGTCACAGGGCCACTTCTGGCATTTTCTTTTTTTTTTTTTTTTTTGCCAGTCCTGGGCTTGAGCTCAGGGCCTGAGCACTGTCCTTGGACTTTCTCAAGGCTAGAGTTCTACCACTTGAGCCTCAGCACCACTTCTGGCTTTTTTCTATGTATGTGGTACCGTGGAATCGAACCCGGGTCTTCATGCATGCTAGGCAAGCACTTTAACCACTAGGCCAAACTCCCGGCCCCACACTTCTGGCATTTTCTATGTATGTGGTACCGAGGAATCAAACCTTAGTGCATGCTAGGCAAGCACTCTACCACTAGGCCACACTCCTGGCCCAACATGATAGATTTTTAGATAGCTTCCTATGGAGCAGCTGCCATGAGTTGTGCCTCTCTAAACACTGCATGAGCACCTTTCTGCTCCTGTTAGAATTCAAATGTATGACAATTAGGAGGTGTCAGGTTCAGGACTGACTCAGCAGTGGTGTTGCTGCTCCTCGCGTGTATACTGTAATATGCATGCACATTCAGTCAGGGTAGTCCAGGCCTGGCCTGAGACTTCCTTTGTGAAAGCATCTAGTGAAAGCATGCTGCTCTAGAGACTGCGCTCCAGCAGTGAGGCTACGCCAGATGCTCTGCTCCCCCATGAAGCAGCACGCAGCAGTAATATTTAACCAGGGCCTACTGACCAGAGAACCCAGCAGCTTCTTCAGTCTCTACGAACAACTTCAGTTTATAATAAGGCTCAAGACCCACCTAAAACACACTTGGTCTGTGTAATGTCCTTTTACTTCTCCAAAACAAAAACCTATCTGTGCAAATGTGTACACAGAAGAAAACTTTCCTTTCTTACAGATAAGGTTTTCAACTCAGCTCTGCCTCAAGATTTCATAGAAAAATAGACATATCAGGGGCCAGGAGCGTGACCTAGTAGCAGAGTGCTTGCCTAGTGCATGAAGTCCTAGGTTTGATTCCTTGGTACCACCTACACAGGAAAAGCCAGAAGTAGCACTGTGGCTCAAGTGGCAGAGCACTAGCCTTGAGCAAAATGTGTCTAAGGACAGTACCCAGGCCCTGAGTTCAAGCCCCAGGACTGGCAAAAAAAAAAAAAGAGAAAAAGAAAAATAGGGAGCTGGGAGTGTGGCCTAATGGTAGAGTGCTCACCTAGCATGCGCGAAGCCCTGGGTTCGATTCCTGGAACCACACACACAGAAAAAGTCAGAAGTGGCGCTGTAGCTCAAGTGGCAGAGTGCTAGCCTTGAGCAAAAAGTGTCCAAGGATAGCACCTAGGCCCCAAGGTCAAGCCCCAGGACTGGCAAAAAAGAAAAAGAAAAATGGACACATCATTAAGACACAAACTCCAATTCTTAAATATGCCACAAAAGGCCGCCTAGCATCATCTGTCTCTGGACATTCCAGCTCAGCAACTTTCTAAAGGGTGGATTACAAAAGGCAACTGCTCCAATTCGTCGGCTTCTCAACTGAAAACGGCACAATGCAGGCCCCAACAATCAACAATGGTGTGATGGAAACTGGAACCAATCAATGTGTCTGAATCTCAACCAACATTAAAATAGGGCTATTTACACCTTATTTCTCTTTATGAAATTCAAACTATTTTTTTTCTTTTTCCTTTTCCTTTTTATTTATTTTTTTTTGGGTGGTACAGGGTTTTGAACTCGGGACCCCAGGTTTCTATGGCATATACTCTAGTACTAGAGCCATACCTCCAGCCCAGCCTGTTTTTATTTGTCTTCAAAAGAAACACCTTCTCCTGCCAAAAGTAGAAAAACTCAGGGCCTCCTCTAGACCAGGCAAATTCTCTTCCATCTATCTACATCCCCAGAGCACTTTTCTTATTTTTTAAATAGAGCCAGCCTCAATTACAAGCCTACAATTTACTCATCCCCGTAAGCTGGCATGACAGATACCCACTACCACACCTAATATGGGTTAAGATGGAGTCTTAGGAAGTTTTTGACCAGGCTGGCCTCAAACCTTGATCCTCCCCTCCCGATCCACGCCTCTCAAGTAAATTGTAGATATGAGTCACAGTGGCACACAGCTTTAATTTTTCTTTTTGTGTGTGTGTGAAGAGGGCAAGGAGGGAAGTACTGAGGGTTGAGATTTGAACTCAGAGCCTTGTGCCTGCCAGGCAGACACTCTTAAAGTACATCCCCAGCCAAATGTAATCTATTTCTAAACATTTTCTTACACAATCCCTTTTAAAGACTATTCAGGTTTTATAATTCCTTGAATTTTTCCTCATTACTAGATACCTGAACAAATGTAATCAAGGAACTTATTAGCTTTCTATAGTTTTATCAATATTGAATTAACTATATAAGATTTCTACGAGGCACCATAATATGAAAAATCTGTTATAAAATTACATCTTTCAATGACTATATTCTAGTGCTCTTTATGAAATCTAGAGATCGTACCTGAATAAATGTTACAAGATAATTATCATTTATGTCAAGCCTGCTAGAAAGAAGGCACAGCTTAATGATTAGGCAGGCCAAGGTTTTCTGTCATCAAGGGTAACTGTGTGACCTATGGACAGGTGACCTCAACTTATTATCCCGTTTGTTTTGCATATAGGAAGCACTCAGTTACATAGTTACTAAGACTGCAATTGATATTATAGACAAGAAAATGAAAGCTCCAAGAATTTGTACAACTAATGGAAGTCACATAGTAGGCAGAAAATTACAATCTGAATTCAACTCTGACTGTAAAGCCCAGGATTTCTTCTTCTGGGTTTTTGATTGCCTACCTAAGATAAGTATTTCCCATGTACTCAGAATTTAAGTTAAACAAGCACAAACACACCTGAATCCACACAATAGGTATCATACTAAGATGCATAATTATAAAGTCTCAATTCATGAGGTAAAATCTCATAGAAATTAATGTTTGATAACCTAAAAAACATCACCTTCAAGATTTGTGTACTCTTTCATTGTAACAAACACGTTGAAGACCTACTATGAGAATGCAGTGCTGGGTACCTAGTTATATTTAACCCAACAGTACAAGGATTAAAGACCAGAACAATTTAAAACCTAAATAAGACTAAATCACATTAAGAGTTTAATGCTTCAGATGATAGCCACAGTTGCATTTCAAGACACTCACCTGAAACTACAGGTAAATATCAAGCACACTGAATAATAATAGCATCAGTGGGCTAGAAAGTTATGTATCTGCATACAACTGCTCATATCTGCATACCTGTGCGCTCTCTCTGGAAGACAGTGTAAGATCAAGCTTCAAAGCCTGAGCTTGATGGCAAGAAGATCTAGCTCAAGAGCCAGCTCTAGCCTGGTCCTGGTGGCTCACGCCAGTAATCCTAGCTACTCAGGAGGCTGAGATCTGAGGATCACAGTTCAAAGCCAGCCCAGGCACTAAAGTCCGTGAGACTCTTATCTCTAATTGACAACTAGAAAACCAGAAGTGGCACTGTGGCTCAAGGGGTAGAGCGCTGGCCTTGAGCTGAAGAGCTCAGGGACAGCGCCCATGCCCCACGACTGCCAAAAAAAAAAGTGCAGCTCTAAGGCTTTGTGGGGTGGGGAAGCCTGTAATTCCAGCACTCAGGAAGTTGAAGCAGACCATCACAAGTTCCAGGCCAGCATGAGCTTCATGTTGAGATGGCAGGAGAGGGGGGTGCAGGGGAGGGAAAGAAAGAGGAAGAGAGGGAAAAAGGAGAGAGGAGAGGAAGAGAAGAGAGAGAGAAGAGTGGGGAGAAAGGGGGGAGAGAAACAGAGAAAGGGAGGGAGAGAGGAAGAAAAGGGGAAAGTGGGAAATAGGGTTGGGAGAACTATTGACAAGTTGGTACACTTGATACAGTAGTTGAGGATGTACCTTGCCAGCCAACGTTGTGCAAGTCAGGTATTTTCCTACATCCAAAAATATATGCAATATACCTAACATATGTTTAACATGCCTCATGAACAGGCAAGTGTTTTTGTGGGCTGCATTCCCTGCTGAGGCCTCAATAGCCAAAACAAACTGACACATTAAAAGGTCACAAAATGTTGCAATAAAAATTGAATAGTGCTATGCCACATGATGAGAAAAATTATTCACTCTGACACTTGTTTGAATTCAGCCTTTTTAAGGATGTACTTTTTTTTTTGCTAGTCCTGGGGCTTGAACTCAGGACCTGAGCACTGTCCTTGGGGTTTCTCGAGGCTAGAGCTCTACCGCTTGAGGCACAGAACCACTTCTGGCCTTTTCTATGTATATAGTATGAAGGAATCAAACCCCGGTCTTTGTGTATGGTAGGCAAACACTCTACCACTAGGCCAAACTCTTTGCTTGAGGATGTACATTTTTAAGTATAATTACAAGAAATTTACATCTTTCTTTTAATCTTTTAAACTCAGGTTTTTTGTTGTTGTTTTTGCTTTTGCTATTTTGGGAGTTTTTTGTGGGTCATAGGCCTTGAATTCGGCCTAGGCGCTGTTCCTGAGCTCTTCAGCTCAAGGTTATTACCCTACCCCTTGAGCCACAGTGCCACTTCTAGTTTTCTGGTGATTAATTGGAGATAAGAGTCTCTCGGATTTTTTAGTGCCCAGACTGGCTTTGAACCACAATCCTCAGATCTCAGCCTCCTGAGTAGCTAGGATGACAAGCGTCAGCCACAGTGCCCAGCTCCATGGAGGTCTTTAATAGGTTGTCGGAAGGGGCAGACTTGGCTCCAATCTGGTTACTGGCTTCTTGATTCCATGTGATCCCAGCCTCTTATACATACACAAAGCAAAGAGACACTCACCAGAGGCAAAACTGGTAATAAAGCAGCACAGTATTACACTCTCAGCCTCTAAAACAGTGAGCTAATGTAATGACAGTCAAGATATATCACAAAGGAACTTATAGGACACAGCAAAGGCAGTTCTAAGGGACAAATTTATTGCTCTAGGAGCCCATATTAAAAAGACAGAAGAAGAGCATGTAAATAACCTAAAAGAGAAATTACAGCACCTAGAGGAGCAAGAAAAAGTTAATTCTAAAACAACTAGAAGGACAGAAATAACAAAAACAAAATCGGAAATATCAGAGATTGAAATAAGATCTACCATACATAAAATTAATAAATCAAAAAGTTGGTTCTTTGAAAGAGTCAACAAAATTGAGAGACCCTGGCAAGATTAATCAAAAAAAGGACAGGGAAGACTCAAACAAGATCAGAGACCTTATGGGAACAATCACAACCAATATCCAAGAAATTCAGTCCATTATGAATAAGTACTACCAGGGCCTATACTCAAGGAAACAGGAAAATCTAGTAGAAATGGATGATTTCTTAAAATAAATATAGGCTATCCACACTGAACCAAGAAAAGGCAAGCAAATTGAACAGACCAATTTCATACAATGAAATAGCAGAGGCAAGCAGGGAAATGCCATCCAAAAAGAGCCCAGGTCCAGATGGTCTCACTGCGGAATTCTACAAGACTTTTAAAGATGAAGTAACACCTATACTCTTGAAACTCTTCCAAGAAATAGAAGCAGAAGGAGCAATACCAAACTCATTTTATAAAGCTAACATTACACTCATCCCCAAACCAG